>NW_026939435.1:0-9056 GCF_032062105.1 Saccostrea cuccullata | reverse complement strand
GGCTCCTGTTCTATGCGTCCTGTAGATACATCTGTAAAATTTGATTGATTTCAAAACTATTTAATTTTTTTCTAGGGTTCACATTAGATACCCAAATCAAACATAAAAAAGTAGGTAAATCTAAAAACAATATATACACGTTTAATTAGATATACCTGGTTTTGTTCTTCTTTTTGAATATCTCATCAGATATATTACGAATCCTGTGAATACCACTAGAGAAATGCTGATGCAAACAAATATGATTATGTCCATGCTGCAAAATACAAAGATAAATATTGTAAAGATAATATACCGGTATTTCATTATGTGCACACATAATCTGTATTACTTAATACCAAATGAAATCACAATACTCACGACACTAACTCCCCTCCTTCTTTCATTTCTAAATTGATTTCTAAAGCAGTCTTGTTTACTTCTGGTTTATTGACTTCATTTGGTGGATTTTCTTGGTTTTCATTACTACATTATTACAACACAATTTGGATCTGAAGCAAAAAAAAAATCTGAAGCTAAAAGCTCATCCTCTGAGATTGTTCCTTGAATTCAATTCAAAATGAAATAATTATTAATACATATATTGGTTGTTATTCAAATGAAGAAAAGGAATATTACATATATAGGACATCCATGACTTGTATCTGGTTGGACAAGGCGTTTCGAAATTTTTTTTAATCAGCATTATAATTGTCTTGTATTCTTTCTCCTTGCAAATTGTATTCTGGACAATATCCTGTTCACAAAATGCATAAAAGGACTGATAGAAAGCCAATAACAGTCGTTTTTGTACTACAAAAAAAATTAAGTTCCCTTTGTCTTGTACTCTTTGTAACAGAATAAGTCAAATAACTTTTACCACTAAAATAAGTGCTTCCAATCATTAAAAGAATTTGCATTATTAACTAATACAATACTTATTAAGTAGAGATATGAAATGTTATATGTTTTAAGAAAATCTCAGTTAAAATCTTAATCGTTCTGCCCAGTACTTACCTAAGAGATATAAACCAGGTGCACACACTTCAATAGTTTGATTCATGAAGGCATTTGCCACACAGTGGTATCTAAAATTCTCTGGGCTGGTAGAATTCTGGGGGATATTTGAACAGTTTTTCTTCTTTGCGGCTTCCACCCATGACTTCTCTGAAGTTGGACATTTAGTAAAAGACAGAGTTATTTACGTTGCAGGACAATTCCGGAAAGCCATTGTCTGAAAAATGCATGAACACACTTCAGATGATATACATATAGATAGCACAGTTTGCTTTTAGATAATGTTGTTGTTTAACACCCCTCAAGACTTTTTTTTATCTAATATGATGATGCTGGAAACATCACCAATTATTGGTGGATGGTACTATTTTTTTTCCTATGTTCTGCACTCATGGCCATTGATCAGTGAGTGATCAGGTTCATGCCAAAATCTACGGCGACACATGCAAGACCTCGGTTGATACAGTCTCAATTAAGCGAAGGACTGGTCATCACGTCCCGCAATTGATTGAAAACCGCAACGTAAGGATCAGCCCTTTAATCCGCGACTCTAGAGGCTCTAGGCAATGCATCACGGATGCGACATATTTGTTCATTTACATTTATGTACATTAGTAAGAAGAACATAGAGACAACGAACAGCATTCAATCTCAAAGTCCATAAAACAATACAAACCAGGAGCAGAGCAAAAGTATATAAGTAAAATTTACTTAAAGGTTGCCTATTGTTCAGAAATCACAAGAATAACACACACTTCTTACCTGACTATCATAGTTAAAAAATAAGGGAACAATTTAACTATAAAAGTCCAGCAACACATGTGGCTTTTACATTTATTGTATAAAAATATGAATAAATAGATATGAAAAAAATTCTGTCAAGTGATAACTGAAAAAAAAATCAACACCATTTGCAGCACAAAGCCTTGACAATAACAAATATTCTATATATTATGATGAGAGATTTGTCTTTGTCATAATTTATGGGATAAATTCCATGTTTCACAATGTATGAGAGATGTTGTTTGATTGTCAATATCCGTGGGATTTATCCCGTTTGAACAAATTTGTGGGAAAAAAAATCCCACAGGAGAAACTATCCCATCTGACATTTTTTCTCCCATAGGAGAATGGTGGGATAGTTGGTGGGACTGAAAATCCCACCATTCTTCTATGGGATTCAGAGATTTAGGACTTCATATCTTTAGAAGTGGAGATGTTTGTTCGTTAAACATGAGACCATGGAATACTGCTAAGATATCCAACCAAGTTATCATAATTAGAAATTGTAGTAAAAAGTCTGGACTATATCATGTCCAGAGTTAAATGTCGTACTGTTTTACCAATTACATTTTTCTAAATTATTTTAGATAAGATTTGATTTCAAAGAATTTTGAAGATTTTAAAAATCATTCTAAAAAATTCTTGTATGGAGTACACTAATTAATGTACACTGTAAACTGATAATTGCCACCTTTTGAATAGCTAGAATGTCATCAAAACACACTATGCATCTTGGATATGTAGCAATTAAACAGTGCATTGTTTTGAGAAGTGCTCCAAATTACCAGTCCCTTTCTTCTAATAGAACATAAATTGAATTGGTCTAGCTTGACCTGACTATGAAAAATCCATTGTAACAAAGACATGCATGCAGAGCAAAATGTAAAGACTGTGTACCTTTTTTTTTTGAAAGTTTGTCAATGCATTTATTATTATTTTATTATATGGTATTTGATCAACAAAGCTTAGGATGCTTTATTATTATATATTTTGGGCAGGGGTTGAAGTGCCCGAAAAGTTCAACTGCTTTATGACATAAATTAAGTTATACAAAAAGTTTTATATTACATGTACTGACAATTTAAAAGTTTGAACTTCCTACATGTATGAATGTAAGTTATTGACAGTGTAATACATACAAGTACTTAAAATTGAATTTGAATTAACTACCATTTATCACATTTAGTTTTGAAGGGGTGTATGCATGCTTATGAATAAAAAATCGCAAACTTTTGTATTTTTATTTTTAAAAACCTCCAAAAGTAATGGTAATGGTAATGCATTACTTTACTAAGGTAATGGTAATGTAATGCATTACTGTAAGAAAATGAAGTAATGGTTATGGTAATTTAATGCCCAAATCGTTGTACATACAGACACTTTGGACACCAGTGAAAAAGATGTTACATTTTTTGTAAATATAGATTCAGAAAATTTTTTTCATTGAAAATTTTTGACCGTAGACACAGTTGTTTGAGCGTTTGCGTTTGCGGAGTAAGAAGCTCGGATAAGACTGTATAAACTGAGGTCCCATGACGCATAGGGTGTTAGCCTTTTCTAAATATAGCCTTATCTATGTGTTTTAAAATGTTCCATCTTTCATATCCTATCGTTAAGCTCAAAAGCGATTAAGATATAAGGATTTCTTTTTTCAGTAGAATATAGTTATATCAATAGAAAACCGAAAGAACATTTTAATATTTTGATAGTATATATATAAAAAAAGAAACAAAAACAAAATAAAATAGATAAGAAATGAAATTTATGACTATTAAACAGCAGTACATGATGAAGAAAAAATTATAATACTAATATAAGAACATAATATAAATATTCATAAGTTGCATGGAATAAAAAAAACTGTGATATGCAATTATGCAATCTTAATACTTTGGGTTCCCCCTTTTCTAAAATTAGACAAACTAAAATTTCTAAGCTCCTTAGGAAGAATATTTCTATAAAATTCTTTGATGTAAATCAGAACCTTTATGAAATAAATATATAATTTAATGATTGAATTTTTCCTCAACTAGTTTAGGGAAGCTGTTCAATTAAGAACATAACACATAATTGTAATGAAATGCAATGAACAAACAAAATATGCTTCTTAATTTTTAGAAATAAATTGATACACATTAAAGAAATTAAAGTAAGAAATAAAAAAAAAACTCACACATATCGTCTCACTAAGTAAAACGAGAAGAAATAAATCTAAGATCTCCATGCGTTTCGCGCGTTTTAAAAGATATTTATCGACTATAATGCATTTCATTAAATGCCAGATTAACCTATGCATAAAAAGGTAAAAGGAGTATCACGTGTACCGACATGATACCATGCAAAATATCAGTTATCTTTATTCTTCTCGACACATGTAATAGGTAGATGAAATCTAGTATATAATTTCTAGTTCTGCTTGTCAGTGATAAGAAGAGTTAATATAATGCGACTGTCCTCTTTCTTTCAGCATTTTTTTTTTCAATATAAGTTTTGATCTTATTTTAATTACATGGTACGTGTACAAAGTGAAATGTACTACAAACAATAATCAAGTTTTGATAGCTATAGTTTTTTCAAACAATACTTTAAAAAATTGTCAATTAATCTAGCTGTATACTTAGCTAGTTTTAATTGTAACGAGGGCGTCCCATTGTTTTCAAAATGCTATCAAGCTCTTTTTTTGGTAATATACCGAGTATTCCCTGAAAGCTTTATTAAATAAATCAATCTCTTTGTTTTAAAGACTTAAAGAGCCTTTTCCCTAAGTATATTATTTCGGGGGTCTGATACATCTTGAAATAAACATTTATATTCCCTGGCCCTCTCTTTTATTTTGGGGTAAAAATGTGGAGGAAACAAAAGAAACAAATAAGATTTTCACTACCAGGGTAATAATATTTATTCAGAACAAGTGCTTATTAATACATGTTGCCAATACAAAGATACATTAAGAGACCATTTTTTACGTAAATGCATATGGATATTTTCGAGACATGCTAAATATAATTGACTAGAGTTTTGGAGTGGACCCATCTTATTATGTTTGTGTTTATAATGCTTCAAATATAATGCCAGGATGATTGTGATAAAGTTAAATATTTTAATTACATTTAGCAGGAATAACCACTCTGCGTCAGTTTTTGTACATAATCACTTACTATACTGAGGCTCATAGTGTTCATTTCAATAAAGTTATTTACCAATAACATTTATGTTTTTTTTTTAAATAAGTATCATCGCTATGCGAAACTAAGAGAAATCGATTGAAACTGATAATGTAAAGTTTTTTTTCAGTAAAACTGAACTCCTGAAATCTTTTAAACATCTATTCCCTAAGAAGCTAATTCTTTTAGCCAGAGGCACATTTTAATGTAAGTTTGCTGAGGACACGATCTTTTTTTTCTAGACTTGAAATCCTGATGTCAAGATGGCGACACTTTAAGGTTTAGAATTTCATAAAGAAAAATTACCAATTTCAGAAGATAACCAATTTGCTTATTATTTGTTAAACTGACATCTCAAACTTAACTTATCTTATTTTACAATATTTCTATTTTAAATTTCCATTAGAGCTTTTGAAAGGAAGGGTTATTTATTAGAAACTGGACGGACAGAACGAAAGGAAATAACTTAACTTATCTTATTTTACAATATTTCTATTTTAAATTTCCATTGGAGCTTTTGAAAGGAAGGGTTATTTATTAGAAATTGGACGGACAGAAAGAAAGGAAATAACTTTTAATTGGAATAGCTAAACAGTTCCTAAAGATAACGACTAGGAGAGAGAGAGAGAGAGAGAGAGAGAGAGAGAGAGAGAGAGAGAGAGAGAATTGATTGTTTGTTGTTTATCGTCACTCATATACATAAATGCCGAGAGAGAGATGACATAATTTTGTTTATTGAACAAAATGTTATCCTTTTAATTGCATCAAATTGATTGGATTAAATTTTATTCAAGATATTTATATTGATATTAACTCACCGACAGCTTGGTCAAGTTTGGCAAAAGATATATAAAGGCTATTGAAATGATCATCGTAATACCCATCTTTGCCTGAATCAAAAGAAATATAAATAATTATGTGATTAATTTTCTTAATAAATATTTTTCCGGAGGAAATCTTCAACGAATATAACTTTCAACACAATAGTTTTTATTCCTACCTTTCAGAGATTTACAAACAAGCTGGGAATACCCATTGCTAAAAATATCAGCAACCCTAACATTTATCATTCAATGGCAAATTGCACGTTGGTATAATTTATTCATGTATTTAAGAGACGCTTTGCATTATTTTTTAATGATCTTTGTATAAATTTGTTTTAGAAATTTATCAAACAATTAAACAATTTTCTAAAAAGATACATTTGTAAATCATTATACCCGGTATATTAAAATAATTACATTTAAATTTTTTCAGATATATCCCATGTTATGATCCCATGATATTTTCCCATGTAGAAGTTTATTTCATCTTTTTAACAAATGTTTAGAAGATAAACTAACAAGACGTCCCCTTCCTTACTTCCCCGCAACTTAGAAAAAAAAGTAAGTACTATGTGAAAATCTAGCAACGTGAGGAAGGTAAAAGTAAGGAGAGCATGTCATGAGGTAACAATTCTGAGGGGCAAGAAAAGAATGATTGGTTGATTGATTTTATGTTGTTTAAGGTCCCTCGCGAGAATTTTTCACTCATTGGGTGATGCCACCACTTGGCGGTGGAGGGCTACAAAGAAACACGCACGCTAACTCTCGATTCCCGCCTACATTTTGGAACCATTTAATTCAATATAAATAGCAATTTGGCCATATAAACCTTTGTTTAATACAAAGAACAGTTCAATGGTAATTGATAAATCCTCTTAATACCAGCGCTAAAAAGTAAATTATCCATAATTCCAGCTCTTGAAAAAAGGCGGTAGACGGTATTTTCCACTGAAATCGGAGTTTTAAGCATCACCGTATTTTGAAATAGTCTTGGATATGATTAAATGTTCCTTATATCTTTTCTTATGTTTTAGGCAAATAAATGAAACATAAACATTAACAAAATATAATGTTTCAGCTGTATATCGCTTTGACATTGGTTGATTGATTGATTGTATATTGTTTAACGTCCCTCTTGAGAATTTTTCACTCATATGGAGACTTGACATTGGTTGAAAATAAGCTTTTTTATCGTTTTTTGTCAATAAACATATGTCCCCCCCCCCCGTGTCACACAAAAAGCTTTGGTATAAATGTGTTAAATACCATTCAATATTATCTGTAAAAAGGAATTTTTGTTACACGGGGGGGGGGGGGGGAAAGATGTTTTAAAAATATTTTCCGTTTTCCGTTGATTTCTATAGTGAAAAACACAAGTTTTACCAAAATTTTAGAGTTATCTCCCTTTGTTTTCCCAAATAAGTAATGTTTTATGAAAATCCATATAATAAGCTATAAAAAATATTAAAAATTCATCGAATATGTTCACTTTTGAAAATTGACTTGGAGGTAGGCGGGAGAACAATACTATCGTTCGCAGTTCTTTTGTCCTATGCTCGGCACTCAGGGCCTTTGAGCAGTGAGGGATCTTTTTCGTGCCAACACATACTGCGACACGAGGCCTCGGTTTATACGGTCTCATCAGAAGGAACGTTTCTTTCTTTTTCAAATATTTATCAAACATTCTGGTTGATTTCCTTGTTATTTACTGTACCTATATATGAATTTGTTCAATTTTTTTTTATGTATTTATACACTTACATATCTGCAAAATGCATCATTTTTTTTACTTTTGCAAATACTGAATACTATATATCTTAGCTTGTTTAACTAAACAATATAAATGTGTAATTTACATCTAGAAAGAGGGCGTAATTAGTTTTCAGAACTTGTTCCCAATCCCTTTGTAATTATATTACAATAAAAAATGCTCAAATCAAAAAGATCGGTCTCCTCACCCCACAGTGGGATTCGAACCCGAAAAGTAAGGATTGACTCCTTGCTTTGCGACTCTTAGAGACAAGAAAAGAAGCCGCATTGTCATTGTCATGTTTTTATATGCTTTGTTTTTCAATAATATTCTTGAAGAGTTCGCAACATTATGAGACATCCGCAATTTGAGAACAAGAAATTATAAAAACATAGAATTACTAAAGCGGACATTCTCATTTTATTCAACCAGATTTAACAAATTTTAGCATACTTATAGCAAGCCTTACTTCCGTTAATCAGAATATTACAATAAGTTTTCTGATAACACTTAGATGTGAACGATGTCCCATACTCTTTAAACTTTATCACAGCTGTATTTGATTTTGAAGCAGATGTTATAGATGTTACAAACACAGTGGTGTAAGACAGGTATGTCAGATAAAAAACCAACTCTGTAATCTGGAGTAGGCATTTAATGGAATGCAACTCGTGACTAACGATTTTTAAATTTTACCCTGCATGAGTGGTTCAAGTTGCATATAGGTATGGTTTAAAATTCAAAATAATCATTCAAAGGGCCTTGACAACGCTGCACTAGCGTTTTGTTTACGATTTTAAATTTCTGTTTTTTTTTTCGCAAAATATAGTTTCAGTGTAATAAAAACTTCCTTAAAATACTAGTATTAGCTGTTATTATTAGTGTATACATTCTACCGAGTATGTTTAATCTGCTAACTCTGTTTACATCACTGAGCATGGGCTGACAATAATGTGATGTTGCTTTAGAATTTCTTACATTTCTACCCTGAATAAACTGACTGATATTTAGCATTAACACGCAGCAAATTTTCCACTTTTATTTAATTACATAGATACATTTTGTATTGAAAATAGACGATATTTCATACAAACGCCTTCCGATATTAATAGTTTTAATTATTTTCAGATTAATAAAGAAGTGTCTAATAATGTTTTATACTAGTGTAAGAATGAATATTATGCCCTATAGAAACTTTTGTATTGTATGGTATTGTATAAAATGTTAAGACAAACCATGCTACATATGTATCTACCAAATTAAAACGAAGAAATTAAAAAAATTAGAATTATGATGTCTTTACTCTAAAGGGATGAATTTAAAATTTAAAGTACGTTTGCAATTTGGAGCAAGAATATGAAATATGCATTAAAATAAAATGAATAAATTAAAAAACAACAACAACAACAACAATTAAAGCATATAAAAACTTTAATTAAGGGAATCAATATTCAAACAATAGAATAATGAAATACAAAAAAAGGAGAAATGATACATGAACATTGAACAAATATATCACGAAATTTCAACTCTTTTTTT
>NW_026939434.1:0-9091 GCF_032062105.1 Saccostrea cuccullata | reverse complement strand
TTTTAAGATTTCTAGTGTCAAAAAGGACCCAATTGACACCGTTTCTAGGCGCCAGGGTGCCAGGTTTGCCCCTATAAAGTCAGATTATAGAGATACAATACAGGTCTAGAGAAAGCGCCAAGCGCCAAGTTTACGAATTGAGTCACTTAGGGGAACCCGGAACAACATGGTGAAAGAGCGAGTCTAACGGTTTCAAGTACCAAAAAGGACCTAATTGACACCATTTCTAGACACCAGGGCACCAAGTTTACCTTTATAATGTGATACTCTACAGATACTATACAGGTCTAGAGAAAGCGCCAAGCGCCCAAACTAGGAATTGCGCCACTTAAGGAAGCCCGGAACACTACGGAGCAAGAGTGCTTCTAATGGTTTCCAGTGTCTAAAAGGACTCAATTGACACCGTTTCTAGGCCCCAGGGCACCATGTTTACCCCTTTAAGGTGATATTATACAGATACTATACAGGTGTAGAGAAAACGCCAAGCGCCCAAACTAGGAATTGTGCCACTTAAGAAAGCCCGAAACACTATGGTGCAATAGCGCTTCAAATGGTTTCCAGTGTCAAAAAGGACCCAATTGACACCGTTTCTAGGCGCCAAAGCACCAAGTTTATCCCAAAAATGTGATATTATACAGATAATATTCAGGTCAAGAAAAAGCAAAAAGTGCCCAAACTAGGAATTGTGCCATCTAAGGGAGCCCGGAACACTAATGTGCAAGAGCGCCTCTACCGGTTTTTGGTATCAACAAGGGCCCAACTGACACCGTATATAGGCGCCACGTCGCTATGTTTTCCCCTATAATGTGATACTATACAGGTGTAAGCGCCCAAACTAGTCATTGTGCCACTTAGGGAAGCCCGGTACACTACAGTGGAAGAGCGCCTCTAATGGAAACAGTATCAAAAAGGACGCGATTGACACCGTTATTAGGTGCAACGGCGCCAAGTTTACACCTATAAAGTTACGCTCTACGGATACTATACTGGTGTAGAAAAAGCATCCAGCGCCCAAACTAGGAATTGTGCCTCTTTGGGAAGTCAACAAAGAGAGCGCTTCTAATGGTTTCCAGTATCAAAAAGAACCCAATTGACACCGTTTCTAGGCACCATGGCGCAATGTTACCCCAAAAATGTGATATTAGACAGATACTAGTAAGGTCTGGAGAAAGCGCACAGCACCCAAGCTAGGAATTTTGCCACTTAGAGGAGCCCGGAACACTGAGCATCAAAAGCGCCTCTACCTGTTTCAAGTATCAATAAAGGCCCAATTGACACAGTTTCTAGGCGCCATGGCGCCACGTTTACCCTTATAATGTGATACTATACAGATGTAGAGAAAGCGCCTAGCGCCCAAACTGGGAATTATGCCACTTAGGGACGCCCGGAATACTATGGCACAAGAGCGCCACTAATTGTTTCTAGGGTCAAAAAGGACCCAATTGACACTGTTTCTAGGCGCCAGGACGCCAAGTTTACCCCTATAATGTGATATTATACAGATACTATACATGTCTAGAGAAAGCGCACAGCGCCCAATTTAGGAATTGTGCCACATAGCAGAGCCCAGGACAACATGGTGCAACAGAGCCTCTAACGGTTTCAAGTGTCGAAAAGGACCCAACTGATACCGTTTCTATGTGCAAGGGCGCCAAATTTACCCCTATAATGTGATATAATACAGATACTATATAGGTTTAGAGAAAGCGCCTAGCGCCCAAATTAACAATTGTACAACTGGAACATTACGGTGCAAGAGCGCCTTTAATGGTTTTTAGTGTCAAAAAGGACCCAATTGACACTGTTTCTATGCGGCAGGGCGCCAAGTTTACCCCTTTAATGTGATACTATACTGATACTATAATAGCTGGTCTAGAGAAAGCGCCAAACGCCCAAACTAGGAATTGTGCCACTTAAGGTACTTGTTTACTCAGAAGGAAAAAAAAAATCCACTGATGATAATTAAAACTCGTCTATTAAATTAGCAAGACACACGTATGTATTGACAAAATCTACTTTAAAACATTTAGGTCAATGACCTACTTTTTTTGCTATTGGCCAATGAAATTAAAGCATGAATTCACCATTGTAGATATGGATTTTTTAAGGTTAATTCAATCTTTT
The DNA here is from genome assembly GCF_032062105.1 of Saccostrea cuccullata. Classification (NCBI taxonomy): domain Eukaryota; kingdom Metazoa; phylum Mollusca; class Bivalvia; order Ostreida; family Ostreidae; genus Saccostrea; species Saccostrea cuccullata. The sequence continues at coordinate 6,967 of NW_026939434.1, read as the reverse complement.
ACTATAATTTTTCTTGCGAGCATGTAAATGAAACATCCTACCATATTAATTTATTAAGGTGTTATCTTAAAAAAAACAAAAAATCATTTCAGATATCAATCATGTTTTTATTTTCTGTAACCCGAATTTCCTCTGTAACATGACATTTTATGCAAAAAAATGAACCTGCTTTCATTCAAATATTCAAAAAATTTGACTGATGATAACTCTTATTGGTTGTTGTATACATACAGGGAACATCTTATAAGAAATAAAAATTAATCACGAAGTGGGTGTCAATGATCAAAATTTTGAGATATTTTTTAACAAATAACCTGAATTTCCTCCGTTTCATGACATTTTATGCATAAAAATGAACCTGCTTTAATTCAAATATTCTAAAAATTTGACTGACGATAAGTCTTATTGGTTGTTTTATACATACAGAAAGCACCCTATAACAAGTAAAAATGAAACACAAAGTGGGTGTCAGTGATCAAAATTTTGAGATATATTGTTACAAATAACCTGAATTTCCTCTGTTTCATAACATTTGATGCATAAAAATGAACCTTTTTTCATTCAAATATTCTAAAAATTTGACTGATGATAACTCTTATTGGTTGATTTATACATATAGAAAGCACCCTATAACAAGTAAAAATGAAACACAAAGTGGGTGTCAATGATCAAAATTTTGAGATACAGTGAAAACTGTCTAATCCGACACCTGAATAATCCGACACACTGTGAATTCCGACGTTTAATTTCTTTCCCCTTTTACTATTTTCCTTGTTTTTAACACTGTGCAATCCGACACCCTGTCTATTCCGACACAAAATTTGTCTCCCAGTGCATGTCGGATTACACAGGTTTCACTTGTTACAAATAACCTGAATTTCCTCTGTTTCAAAACATTTTATGCATAAAAATGAACCTTTTTTCATTCAAATATTCTAAAAATTTGACTGATGATAACTCTTATTGGTTGATTTATACATATAGAAAGCACCCTATAACAAATAAAAATGAAACACAAAGTGGATGTCAATGATCAAAATTTTGAGATATTGTGTTACAAATAACCTGAATTTTCTCTGTTTCATAACATTTAATGCATAAAAATGAACCTTTTTTCATTCAAATATTCTAAAAATTTGACTGATGAAGAAGGATATGGAAATAACGAACAGTATTCAATCTCAACGTCCATTAAACAAATATACAAAATAAGAGCAGAGCAAACACGGACCTCCGAAACATCAGAGGTGGGATCAGGTGCCATGGAGGAGTGAGCATCCCCTGCCGACCGGTCACACCCGCCGTGTGCTCGTTGTCATAATCAGGAAATAACGGAAAAAATCCGTGGTCAATTCAGTGTATAAATAATGGACTAACAATTGGTATGAAAAACGTCAGTCAGCATTTCATTCAATGATAAATTGTATTTGCTGACAAGGTCATTGTATCGACCATAGAATTTACGAAATGAAAACTCTTATTGGTTAATTTATATATATAGAAAGCATTCTATAGGAAATAAAAATGAAACACATAGTGGGAATCAATGATCAAAATTTGGAGATATTTTGTTACAAATAACCTGAATTTTCTCTGTTTCATAAAATTTTATTATTATTAAACCTATCAAAACTTCTAGATTGTGCCTATCTGAGACAATCAATGTTTAAGCCACTACTGGCCACCTTCCTTGCCATTCTGACACTCAGAAGATTTTAATCAATCAAACATTGAAAGAATGGTATGTTTTTATCTACAACTTTCTGGTAATTACATGTATGCACACTCAAGACATACTGAAATGTAAATGTACAAGATAAGAGTGCAACGATAAACCGTTTGTCGGTATACCGCGGTTTATTTTTCCACGGTTCGGTTTACGATACGTGAAACTGATACCACGGTTCGGTTCAATCGGTCCGTAATTATCCAAATTGTCCATTTTGGTTCGTCATTTACAATTTCAAAATGGCTTCCGCACGAAACATGAGGTCAATGAAACTGCAGAAACGGCAAATAAACGTGTTTCCAGTCTCATATTTAACGGGCCAAAGAATGTTATAACTTTTCTAGTGTCAGCGTAATGAGCATTTGATAAGACTTATGAGTTTTAGGCATATGATGACAAACGTCTGACTTTTTAACCCAATATGTCATGTATCGTGATACGTATCGTACCGTGAACTGAATACCGTGATACGTATCGTATTGTGGGGTAGGCGTATCGTTGCACCCCTAGTACAAGATGAATGTCCATCATCACAAAAATGAACAGTGTCATATAAACTTCGCAAAGCTGAAACATCTTCTACAGCATTATGTGCATTGTAAGTACATTTTAGCAACACTTCTGATAAATATTGCCGGTTATATGAACACAAACTGGGATGGACAAGTTTGAATAGAAATCTGGTAATATCTCAAAAAAAACCTTGTACACATTTTGACATTCGATCTAACAGTGAACAAGAATCTAGAGTATGAAAAAGAACATGAAAATAAAAACCTTTGATATTGTGGCCAACTAAAAATAGATTCCTTGCTTCTCTATAAAGCTTAAAAAAGAACCAAGTGCACTTGAAAATTGAAACAGGTTGACTTTCCTCTCATGGTGATAAGAGTTTTTTCAGCAGTCATGATCTTTGAGGTCTTTTCCATTTCTAGTAGCATTCTCATATATTGTGCAACATTTCGTTCTGATTTCATAATCAATGACTTTGCCTGTCTGAGATCCAATCATGGAGCAATGACCTAAAAATATGTTTCAAATAAACATTTATGCAGTTTGATTTATTAAAGGAATAAATTTGTTATATTCATATACATGTATGTTTGTCATGAAATATATTTATTATCAAATATATAAATATTTTATAAAGAATTCGAATTTTACTTTGTTAAACATTAAATTCCTTTTAAAAGAAACAAGATGTGCTTGTGAAACACAACCCGGTGGCAACTAAGTTCCAATAAGCTATTTTTGGCATAAAGGTCACAGTCCAGGTCACAAGGTCATTGACCTTGGTGTCATTTGAAAGAGCATTATTAATGAGGTGTACATACCAAATATGAAGTCTCTATCTCCTATGGCAAAAGTTTGAAAAAGCTTATAGGTCACAGTCAAGGTCACAAGGTAATTGACCTTGGTGTCATTTGATAGCTAGAGCTTAATTAGTTGAGTGTTCAAAAGTTATGGTGAGGTAAAGGTTGACAACAGACAGACGAGACAAAAAAAGTATACGCCCTGATTTATCGATCTAGACACAAATAAATGCACAACATACCAGAGAGGCTGTCAAAGGATGGCCGACTGCCTGGTTTCTGCCAACCTGCATCAACACTGACTGTTAGCTCCACTGTACCTTTCATCCTTAAAAATCATAAGGAGACTATCAGAAACATGAAGGTAATTGGTTTTTCTCACCTTGATTGTGGTTAATCTCTTAAAATGTACATGTATACTTTTTAAATCTGAAAATTACATGTATAGGATTTACTTCTTAATGTTAAAGATGCATATATTGGAGAATAGAAATACAGTAAGCGAAGTCCTGGGGACCTGTGAATTTTAAAACTTGCATTACTGGTTATATCAGTATAACGAATTTGTATAACTGTATAAAGCCATTGCAATTTACACGTTTTCCATCAAGTATTTTTATCGAATATGTAAGGAAAGCAGTTGTTACAAAACATTCCTTGGATAACTATGGTTTCATTATAAATAGAATTTTATAAACAAATACTTACCAAAAATAGTCAGTTCACTATATATCAATTTTTCAAAATTTATTAAAAAAGATGTGAATTTCATTTTTTTTAAAACCTCTACAGGACTCAAAATAGTTGACTATATCAATAAATTTGTTACATCAGAATTCGTTATAACCATATAATTTTACAAAAAAATTTTTGCTGGGGACCCCGAAAAACTTCGCTATATCTGTGAATTCACTATAAACATATTCCTACTAAATGAGTTCTACTGTACTAAAATTCTTAATGACGTCATCCATTAAATTTAATTCTGTTAGAAACATTATAACTTCATTTAAATCAAATATATTTTAGTGTCCTAAATATTCAAAAAAAAAAAATCATATTACAATGGACAATTTATTTTCTCTATGTACATACTTCAGTTGCCTGAATTTCATCATGAAGGCTGCTTCTGGTACTTTCTACTGCAGTTTTCTCCAGAACTGGTCCTGCATGTTTCATGTTGTCTGTTTTGCAGAGTCCAGGCCCCGGGATCATGAAGCATCTTAAGCTTAAGTCAGAAAATGCCTTAGATGCTGAATTCTTCTAGAGGCCAAGCAGCCCAAAATGAAAATGCTTTCCGATTTTGTATCATCAGCCTGCTGTTGCATGCAAATTATGAGTTTCCTTCAACAAGTTTTAAAGATTTTATAGATAATTGAAATTTTGACTTAAGTCTAAGTTTGTTTCATGATCCCGGGGCCTGAACTGATCGGGGGGATATTTAATGATGTTAAAAGTGCATTCACCTGAGAAAGCCCCATGCCTGTATGCATCATTCCTAAAAATATATTATTCGGATGTATTAATGAAATATAGAACAATTGTTTATTTTTTTTACAGGAAATTAACCTGGTGCTTTCATTATATATGTACTGTACAGTACGTAATTAAAAAATAAATGCAAAATAAAATATGTACCTGTCCTGTGTCAGGCAAGCTTGGTATTTGCATCCCATATCTTTCCACGGTGCTTTCCAGTAGATATTTTAATTATATGTTCATTATATTGACATGTAGTTAGAATAATCTAACTGTGTCTCGGTACAAGCCCTCACCACAGTTAGAATACGTCCCATATACTTGCAATGTAGCGAATCGGAGCGGATCCGCTCCGAAATGATTTTGAAGAATATAAAATGATTTGCACTGGGAATAACTACCAAAATAATTAAAACAAACCTTTTTGAGATTGCTTATGCCTTTTATCCCAAAAAATAATCCATATAAATACGAAAATCCAAATCATTTTCTCAACGTTTTTCTCTCGATTCAAATTACCTCCATGTTTACATTCGGAACTCTCTAGATTGTTCCTAGTAAATGCACTATGCGAGTTATCGCCCGTGTTTCTTTTGCTACATTACGAATGCACGGAACGAATTCTATCGTTAAACCGGGTCCGTAGGACAATATCATTTTAACGATAGAACATTCTATCTAGTTGACATGCTGTATTCTGACACTGGACTTTCAGGAATGAACCCAATTTAAGCCACAAGTTAATATCCCCATGGTATAAGAAAGATGGAGAGGAATGCCACAAACTCCACGACCTGAGTAGCCATCTGCTAATACCCCTACTTCTACCACCTTCTCCCTTTACTCAATGCAGTGTCATATCTTAAGAAATAAAAAAAAGTGTTGTTTAAGTTAAATGATCAATCTGTACATTGTAAAAATTACGCATTGATCATGCAATAAAATTGTACCAATCTTAGAATTCTTTTTCATAATTCATAGAAGAATTTTTAAAAAATGGCAGTCAATGCAATCATTACTAGTTTCCATATCATTTTTATTCATGCATTGAAAGTGATTCAGCAGTTGCCAATTGATGTCACTGACATTGTACGTCAGATTAGCAGCTGATTGATTTGGTTCGATTCTATAGGCCTTTCCCTCGATATCTTGATCAGTGTTTATCGGTTTATATACAGTATGTACTGCTGTGTGCAATGATATTTGTGCCGAAAGATTTATTCATATTTAAAACATAGAGAACACAAAAGAAATAATAGATTCTAGTCTTAAGCATTACCTCGAATTTTCTGTTGTTCAATGTTGAAGGAGACGGGAACGTCTCTACATGCAGGTTCTGGTACGTTGTCATCATGATCATGTCCAGTCTGGCAGTCTCACCCCCGGTAGATCGATTTCACGTAATATTTATGGTCTAAATCAACCCAAATTTCTACCCAACGATTCGTGACCAGTGAGAATTTTTCCTGTATTGCGATGTTTTCTTTGAAAAACCTTGTTTTTCCAGTGTGCCATGGTACATTGACGATGTCAGACGCCATTGTTTACATTTGCCGCGCGCCGCGCTGATGCGGAATATGTCGTAAACAGTATATTTTCGATGAAGAATAAATATTAGAACATAAAAACCCACAAATATTAGTTTTATATGTAATGTTTTACTCTTATATATAGTTTTAAATACAAAACTATTCATTTACACAACTTGTTAAATTTACGACATTTGTAAGTACGGCGACCCGTTGTTGTTAAAATATCGTGAGTAAACAAGTACCTTAAGGAAGCCTGGAACACTACGGTACAAGAGCGCCTCTAATGGTTTCCAGTGTCAAAAAGGACCCAATTGATACCATTTCTAGGTGCAATGGCGCCAAGTTTATGCATATAATGCCGTGCTACAGAGATACTTTTCAGGTCTAGAGAAAGCGCCAAAAATTGGGATTGTGCCACTTTAAGAAGCCAAGAACTCTTCGGCGCAATAGCGCCTCTAATGGTTTCCTTTGTCAAAAAGGACGCATGTGACACTGTTTCAAGGCGCCAGGGCTCAAAGTATTCCATTATAATGTGATACTATGGTGATGGTATACAGGTCTAGAGAAAGTGCCAAGCGCGAAAACTAGGAATTGTGCCACTTAGGGAAGCCCGAAACACTAAGGCACAAAAGCGCCTCTGATGGTGACCAGTGTGAAAAAGGACCCAATTGACACCGTTTCTGGGCGCAAGGTCGCTAAGTTTACCAATATAATGTAATATTATACAGATGCTATACAGGTGTAGAGAAAGCGGCTATCACCAAAACTAGGAATTGTGCCACTTAGGGAAGCCAAGAACAACATCGCACAAGAGCGTCTCTAATGGTTTCCAGTGTGAAGAAGAACCCAATTGACACCGTTTCTAGGCGCCAGGGCGCCACGTTTACCCCTATAAAGTTAGGAATATTGATTCT
>NW_026939433.1:0-9100 GCF_032062105.1 Saccostrea cuccullata | reverse complement strand
AAAAAAAGAACTGTTAATTTTGATGCAACATGTTTTAACAAGGTTACTACATAACTTTTGGATTTGTAGGGACTATCTATCATATTTTTCATCAAATGAATGGTGGCTTTATATTTAGTTAAATGAGTAGTTGAAAACAAAAACACTTGTAACATGCAGAAAAAATATCTAATTATGATAAAAATAGCAGTTACACACATTCATATGGTGAATAAAAAGTGTACAGATTTAATGTCAAATCCATATATATAAAAGTCTCTGAGAACAGGTCATACAAAATATCATCTACACACAGACATTATGATTCCAATATACCCCCATAAACTGTTTGCAAGGGGTATAAAAATGCAAAACAACATAACAAGAGGCCCTGGGGCCTCATCCCTAAAATGAACAACATCAGTCAAGCATAATCTAAGCAGCCTTAAAAAGTAAAATACAAACATATCTGTCAAATTTAGTAAACTATACCTTGTTTTAAAAAACTTATATCAAAAACTTCATACAGATTTTAAAATTGAATGCACATTTTGAAATTATCTGTGTAATACTTAGAACACCCCTCCCCGATCCTACCTCAAGGGAACATAAATGTATAATTTGAATCTACACAAACTGAGGATGCTTCCACATAAGTACACTGTATCAATTTTACTTGCCAAATGGTTCTAGATAAAAATTTCAACAAACTTTTATAAAATATTAATTATCTTCCTTTGAAATAGGCATTGTCACTTGATTATAATGAACTTAAATCTCCTTGGCATAAATATGCCTTTTGTCACATTTGGATGAAATAGTTCTGGAAGGGAATCAAAAAAGGTTAAAAGTTTACGGGCAGACAGACCAATGGCAAACAAAATGTTATTCTCAGGAGAGCTATGAACAAAACATGCAGCATCCTTACAAAAATACATACTGATTCATCACTGTTCATTCAACAACTCAGTTTAAAAAAAAAAACCCACACAGGTGTTTGCATACTATTACTAAACAAACATTATACAAAAGATCAAATAACAATATTCACATTTTTATAAATCTTGACCTTACATGCATTTCGCATATTCCATTAAAGTGTTAACCCGGTTGGTTGCATGATGTAATGCACTTTTCAGAATGACTTAAAATTTACATTAGTCCAAAATATGCATTTGAAAATGCATAATCATAATATGAGAACATATCCTCTTCTGGTGGGAGCGGAATTTCAGTAGATGGCCTGGGTATTTTCAGAGTGTTTGTACAAGTGCTTGCAGTTGGTATGAAAGATGTGCTAGATGTGCTTTCCATAAATTCAATGGATGGATGCAGGACAAATCCGAGAACAGGTTCTTCTGTTGCTCCAGTAGCAAACTGCAAAACATCCCTGAGACTAACAGTTCCCCTTCTACCACCTGCAAAACAGTTTCCAAAGAAATTGAGTGAAAACACTCCTTGATAAATCTCAAAATTACACTCCTTGAGGGAAGCATAATGGTATACATACTTTTGTTTTTAACTGTAAATTAATGCTGTTTTTTTTAAATATTTACAATACAAAGGAGTCTGCGAGTGAATGTTCACTAGTAATACCCCTGCTCTGTTGTGAATCTCACCTAATGACTTGCCTAAAGAAAGAGTGTTCTAAAATTTTAAGCATCTACAACAAGTAGTTGCTGAGAACACCATGACAAAGATTTTTTTGCATGGTACGGACAAATGCACAGATAAACAAGAAGTTGACATCAGATTCAAACAAAAATAAGATTCGTTTGCAAAACACTTATCCCCCCTAAATAATTGGGATTTTTCAAAGGGAAATAGCTCTGACCAAAATGGCTCAATCGTATCCAAAACAAATTGACATAGATTATTATTATTTAAATCTGTGTAACAAATTAAAAATAAAAGAAAATAAAGACTAAGGATACAGACCAGACACAAAGTATGAACTTTCTGTCAGTGACCTTGAACTCGCATAAATGACCTTGGTTCAAAGTCGTGACGCAACCTCAGGTCATAAGCAATCTTTGTTTAAAATGGGAACTAACCATGTTTATCCATAAGACAGATATTGATCGGAATTGAATTATGAAATTTTTCTTCTTGTGACCTTGACCTTTCCCAAATGACCTTGGTTTTTAAGGTCATGACACACCCTTAGGACATGAGCAATCTCTTGTGAAGTAGTAGATTCTAATGTTCCTCCCTTAGAAAGATATGGACCGGACACATTTGCACAGACAGACAGACAACCTGATTCCTATATAGCCCCCAAACTTCGTTTGCAGGGGGTATGGTTGGAAACTATTGATGGACTGACAGACAGACCAACTGCTGGACAGTATTTATGCAATATGCCCTCTTTTCTTTGCAGGGAAGCATAAAATTAAATCCCATTATGCATGTCTAAACAAATAGTGTGCTAGAATTTCCATCTTTTACAAAAAGTTTTTAAACAAGACTGATGAAAATATATTACAGACAGACACACAAGAGTAAAACAGTATATAAATCTTTACAGAGATGTAAAATATTAAAACAAACAAAATGCAGTCTCTGATATTATTTTGTACCTAAAGATATCTACACAAAAAGACAGAGTAAATGCCCTCAAAAATTTAATTAAGAAATTAAGGTTTTAAGAAACATACTTGCAACAGCTCTTAAATATTTCAGAAATACTGAATACACGGCACTCTCATATCTTTTGCTGTTTGATCCTTCCTCTGAAAATTTTGGTTGTAAAAGCTGAATCACTGCCTTAATTGTGAGAGTACAAGAGCTTGGGCGGAATAGATGCTGAAAAAAAACCTCCCTATTTTCTCACAATATCCTTTGTAACTTGCATGAATTTAAAAAAAAAAATTTAAACTCCTTTTGACAATTTCATAACGACAAAGTATGGGGCGACAAAAAAACTCTCGCAAAATGAACATACACTAGGATATTTTGCACAGAAATGACAACAGTCAAATAAAGACCCATGGGTCACATTGCTCACCTTAGCTTTTTGGCTTTCAGAATTGAAAAATAATAATTCCTACTGGGCCCAAACTAATCCTAAGGGGAGGGGAAGTGGGCACGATTTGAACAAGCTTACATCTACACCAACTGATGATGCTTTCTACATGTATTTCTTTGCTAATCATGGCCTTAGAAGATTTCAAATGATCTTTCCTTTGTATTTTTGTGTAAAACTTTGATTTCCATTGTGGCCCCATCCTTAACCTGGGGATCATTATGTATGATAAACAGATGCCAGACACTTCTTAGTCGGAAAAGCCTTATGCCCTTTTCACATGGAGAGTTTAATTCACAGTAAATTAATGAGAAGTAGAATAATGCGAATTAAATTGTGTTCACACCATAGGCACTTGGGGTATGGAACCCCCCCCCCCTTTTCCACTTTTTTTTTCTTTTTAAATCTGGGTTCGAGTCACCTTTTTCCTATTTTTCTATTCTAATATGCACTATATGTTATCAAAAATGCAACTCTTTCGTCTCTACAAGCTGTTTTTAAAAATGCCGTTTTCACTGATTCATATAAAGAGAGAAGGCTTGCAACTCTTTTTTGTCATTCGCCTCACCTCGCTCAAACTTCGCTCGATTATTTATCTAAATCAATATAAAACATGGGATATGCATACATCAATAAATTTGTTATACATTCCTCTTCCTTTTCATATTTCCAGTTAATTTTTATATGCCCCCGATTTGTAAATATTTCGATGAAATTAGGGTAAATTTTGTTTATGTGCATCAACCGGGACGGAAGTACCCGGTATTTTCGGGCGTCATCTAAATGTGTAATGTTATTCGGAACATTAAATTCGAGAGGGATTAAATCCCGAATTTTCTCTTCATGTAACATGTAAAGGTAAGTTCGATATATAACTAGAAAGCTGTAACTAGTAGATTCTGATAGATACAGATTCACTTTTAACACACGATATAATCAACCAAATGTCATAATATTGTTATTATAAATCCTGGATTTTTTGTAATGCAGAACATTTGTAAAATAGAGTTATCGTTCTTTGGTACTTCCGTCCCGGTTGATGCATTTACCCTAGATGCGGGTGATTTCATCGAAATATTTACAAATCGGGGGCATATAAAAATTAACTGGAAATATGAAAAGGAAGAGGAATGTATAACAAATTTATTGATGTATGCATATCCCATGTTTTATATTGATTTAGATAAATAATCGAGCGAAGTTTGAGCGAGGTGAGGCGAATGACTAAAAAGAGTTGCAAGCCTTCTCTCTTTATATGTATCAGTGAAAAACGGCATTCTAAAAAACAGCTTGTAGAGACGAAAGAGTTGCATTTTTGATAACATATAGTGCATATTAGAATAGAAAAATAGGAAAAAGGTGACTCAAACCCAGATTTAAAAAGAGAAAAAAATGGAAAAGGGGGGGGGGGGGGTCCATACCCCAAGTGCCTATGGTTCACACGACAAAGTAAATTGAAGCAAGGTAAACTTATGCGAATCAAAATTTTATTTCTAAATTAGGGAGATCAGCAATGATATTATGACGTCATTTGTTATTCACATCATTTGTGCTGAGCAGATTCAATTGACATAAAAATCATAGTGTTTTTTATACAATTTAGTGATTAACATAATCTTCCTTTATTTTTCAACCAAACCTAGCACTGATATCTAAATCTAACTATTGACAGCGGTCCTGTGACTTAATTCAGGCCTTACACATGCGTCAAAATTTAATTTGAATTAGCTTCGCTTAGCGTTCACACAGAGCTAATGCGAAGTAATTTAATGCGCAGTTAATTAATTCAAATTAAACTTTTTCACATTAAACTCTCCATGTGAATGCTGTTCAAATTTAATTTGCAGTAACTTACATTTAATTCTAATTAAACTCTCTGTATGAACAGGACATTAGACTCAGGTAAGCTAAATTGCAAATAATTATTTATAAAGTAGATGACTGTTCTAAACATACCAATATATTTCTGCAGAATGAATAAAAATATAAATCTCGATGTATTGTAAAACTAATTCTGAGTACCCATTACATTTTCTTAACCCCCCCCCTCCCCCTGGATAAATCTGCCACTGTAATAAATATATAATGTCTTAATTCTTTCTAACCACTTTTGTTCTTTTTACCTCTGTGTCATCTGCAATCTTTTTCTTTCTTTACATCACTGTTTTCTTTCTTTAAAACTTGCATGCGTCTAAAAATCAAGACTCTTTGTTGCTCCTAAAATTAAATGTACATGTGTAAATAATTCTTTAAAAACTACAGCATATTTTCTATTTCTCATGGTGACTGAAGATTGAACAAAAAATGTAGAATTTCAATATTTGCTGAAATGTTTCATATTTAGAATTTGTCAATTGACTCTTTTTATGGCAGCTGTGGCTTGAAAAACAGAATATTGAAAACTGTTTTTTTTTTATCCTTGAGCAGGTGAGCTAAAAACAAACCCAATACATGAGTGATTCCTGGTTGTGTTTATATAGTGATTTATTGTGCAGTTTATTGAACACACCCAGTAAATAGTAAATTTTAACAATAACATTGCTCTTCATAACAAACAAAGGGACGTCCATATGGAGCAGTGGTTAGAGCTTTTGCTCTTAGAGTTGCAGAGAAAGGAGTTGATCATTATGTTTTGGGTTCAAATCCCACTGTGGGACGTGGAGACAAGTCTTTTGGATGAAACCATATAAATCAAGGTCCCATGTCACTGTAGGTGCTGGCACGAAAAAGATCCCTCACTGTTCAATAGCCCTAAGTGCCGAGTATTAGTCAAAACTTGAAGCTCTCCACTTATAAGCGGTAGCCTCCCCCCCCCCCACCCCCGAGAATGACTAGATCTGTGCCTGTGTTACACAACAAACATACATACATAGGAGTTTGCTGTCATATTAAGAGAAAAGTTTTGGCCCAATAATAGATAACTTCATAAAATCAGGAAATCAAGACAAATCAATATATGACATCATCAATAGTCGTTTATCAGAGTTTCTAATAACAGTAAGAATCAACGTAAATGGCTTACTGCAGAGAAAATTCACGCTAAACTGTAAAATACAAGCAAATACTGTTCGTAAAATATATCATTCAATTTAACGCCACTTTATCTAGATTTGGAACATAAATTCACAATGCAATGGCATGCATTGATGCAATCTCAATCTCCTATACAAAAGTACAGAGATAATTCGAACTAGTTCTTCCGAAGCTGTCGTTTAATAACAACATACTGACAGCTGATTTCTGAGACATTTCCTTTATCGAATGAATGGAATTCACTTCCTTGTACATTAATATAACAAAATCATCTTTACTTACCGGCAAACCGCCTGCCTTTCACTGGCGCCGTACTCGGCACTGTTGATAGGGAAAGCACATGGCCTTAAACCACGTGATTGTCTTCGGCAGACAAACGTTTACTTTTTCAAGCGTCCAAATAATAATCTTTCCCAAAAGAAAATCTGACAAGATTATAATTGTTCAGTACATCAAAATCACACAAACGTTTGATTTCAAGCGTCTAAATAATAATAATGTTGCAACTTTTTTTATGGAACGCCATAGCTGCCTTATGTGGCTATTTTATATTATGCTGTGGTTATTTTATATGAAGATGGTGCTCTTTTATATTATGCTGTGGTTATTTTATATTATGCTGTGGTTATTTTATATGAAGATGGTGCTCTTTTATATTATGCTGTGGTTATTTTATATGAAGATGGTGCTCCATTATATTATGCTGTGGTTATTTTATATGAAGATGGTGCTCCATTATATTATGCTGTGCTTATTTTATATGAAGGTGGTGCTCTTTTATATTATGCTGTGGTTATTTTATATGAAGATGGTGCTCTTTTATATTATGCTGTGCTTATTTTATATGAAGGTGGTGCTCTTTTATATTATGCTGTGCTTATTTTATATGAAGGTGGTGCTCTTTTATGCTGTGCTTATTTTATATGAAGATGGTGCTCTTTTATATTATGCTGTGGTTATTTTATATGAAGGTGGTGCTCTTTTATATTATGCTGTGCTTATTTTGTATGAAGGTGGTGCTCTTTTATATTATGCTGTGGTTATTTCATATGAAGATGGTGCTCTATTATGCTGTGGTTATTTTATATGAAGGTGGTGCTTTATTATATATTATGCTGTGGTTATTTCATGTGAAGGTGCTTTTTTTCCTGTCATGCTTTGGTTATTGCATGATTATTGTATATTCGGAACCCCTTTGAACTCATCTCTTATATTTGAAGAACTACAATGGCTACCGTTTCAGCAAATTTGCAACAGATTCTTCAAAATTTAAACTTGCACCATGCATTTCCAAATTTTGAGAGGGAGAAAATTAGTACAGATATTGTTTGTAGATTATCGGCTTTTCAATTAGAAAGTCTGGGCATTTCAAACAGGGCAGACATGATGAGATTACGAACTGAATGCATAAAATATGGCACAGTTATGCCCCAAAAAGTGTTTACAAATTGTGGTGCACCGAAATTCGAAATTCCCAAATTATTTCTCCAGAATGCCCTAGAGAATGACTTAAATATTTCAGATATTTCCAAGCTACTGTCTGTGTCTGAAAGAACTGTTTATAGAAGAATGTCAGAGTTTGGTTTGAGCAAAATGACTTTCTCAGAAATTGATGACTTTGAATTAGACCTTAAACTAGGAGAAATTGTGAAAGAGTTTCCTTCGTCTGGTGAAACTATGTTGCGGCAAATGCTTATCTTAAAAGGAATAAGAATACAAAGATGGAGGCTTAGGGATAGTATTCATAGGATGGATGATCAAGGTGTGCAAGATAGACGTACTGGCAGACTTCATAGACGGGTATACGATGTCCCTGGTCCAAATTACTTGTGGCATATCGACACAAATCACAAACTTGTTCGCTGGAGATTTGTTATAGTTGGGGGTATTGATGGTTTTAGCCGCTTAGTAACATTTTTAAAATGCACCGACAATAATATGTCAATGACAATATTAGACTGCTTTTTGTCCGGTGTTGGAAAATATGGAATACCAAATAAAATCAGATCAGACAAGGGACTTGAAAATGTTTCTGTGGCTGACTTTATGTTAAACCACAAAGGAGAAAATAGTGTAATTACAGGGAAGAGCACTCATAATCAGAGGATTGAGAGATTGTGGCGAGATGTATTTGAGGGCGTACTTAGTTACTTCTATAATCTGTTCTATTTCATGGAAGATCAAGGTTTTCTTGATCCTTTAAACGTAATCCACACAATTTCCTTACATTATGTTTTCTTGCCTGAAATAAATAGAAAACTGCAATTCTGGAAAGAAGCATGGGCTCGACACAGGTTACGAACTGTGAAATCCTCTCCAATGAGTTTGTGGACGAGTGGTCAACTTCAAAACCCCACTGGAATTTTAGAAGAACCAAATTTGCAAGGCTTTGGAACTGAAGAACACCTTGATGAAAATAGCAATGAAGAAGAGAATGGGAGGCCTATCTTCCAGCCTCTAGCTAACAGGATAAGTGATCAGTGCAGACTGGAATTGTCAATGGAGCCACCCAGGCATACGATTAACTTTGGAATAGATTATTATCTTAAATGTTTGGAAATCATTGAGAGAAACACCCAGACAGATTAACTAATACAAGAAATTGCACCTCATCGAATTCATTTGTGAAATTTTCAAAACATTTAACATCACAAGTTTTGTTCTAGGTTAAATTTCTGGTCATAATATGTAAATTGTTGCACATTAATTTATAACATTTTAATATAAAACAATTTGATTTTACCTTAATTTACTAATTAATGTATCATTTTTTCTACTATTACCTACTTTTATCACTTTATTACCCATGTCAAGATATTAAAGTCATAAGAAAATCCTTTTCTTCTCTGAATCTCTTTAAAACTTTTATTTCACTAAAGCACCCACATGGTGTTTTTTTTAGTACAATTAAAGTTTAAAAATCAACAGTACTGACAGTTGTTGAAAAATTCACCTCAATTTCTCTAGTCTCGAGACCTTCTTAATTATCTCCCTTTACAAGAAAGTTTAAATTACCACTCATGTTTACAATTGATTTTTATTAGAAGAAAGTAATAAAGACTC
>NW_026939432.1:0-8983 GCF_032062105.1 Saccostrea cuccullata | reverse complement strand
TAAAGCAAAAAATAACGATGAAGCGATGGTGCGATGCACGATGACAATGAAGCGATGGTGCGATAATGCGATGACGATGGTGCGATAGCACGATGGAGCGATAGTTCGATGACGCGATGGTGCAATAGCGATGACATGATGGTGCGATGACGATGGTGAGATGATATGATAACGATAAAGCGATATTAACTTTTACTCTATCTTTCTATCACACCATCGTCATCGCATTATCGTGCCATCGCATCATCGTCATCGCGCTATTGCACCATAGCTCCATCGTCATCGCACCATCGCTTCATTGTTATCGCGCCATCGCATTATCGCGTCATCGACCATTTAGACGATGCTCGATGGTGCGATAGTGAACTGCATGGCCCTATCCGGATTCCATACACCATTGCTTTGTTGTGTTAATCATGGAATCCGGATGGGCCACGCAGTTCATATGGCATCATCGCACCATCGAAATTTGAGTCGATGGTCCGATGACGCGATAATGCGATGACGATGACGCCATGGTGCGATTACAATGAAGCGATGACACGATAGCGCGATGACGATAATGTGATGGCACGATGACGCGACGACGATGATGCGATGGTACGATGAAGCGATAATGCGATGACACGATGGCACGATAGTGATACTGCGTTGATGCGATAGCAATGATGCGATGGCGCGATAGTGATGATGCGATGCTATATTGTGTCATCGTTATTGCTTTATCGCGCTATCTTGACATCATGTCATCGCACCATCGCTCTATCGACTATATAGATAGGATGGCATTCCCAGCAGTCATTGCACAACATCGCGTTTGTTGATGAAAAGATTCAAGAATATTTCATTAACGGATACGATGAATAAAGAAATCATGGTTTTATACAGAAGAACTTCCATGTGTATTACCATTAGTAGTTAAAAGTCAAGCAAAGATTTGATTGCCCAGTGATAATAAATTGACTTTAAATTTGTATTTGATAATCATATTTTAAATAACAAACATGAGGTACATGTACCGAGAGGAGAGAGGGAGGAAGACTTTTGTCTTTTGTTTGCTTTTAATTTTCTTGATTGTGAATACTGTATTTAACGGTTCTAAAATTTCACGATTTCTCAGAAAGTACAATAGCGATGGTTTTAATTTCACCAGGGACCTATATACTAGTATATAGGTCCCTGATTTCACTATACAAGAAATTAATTTAAATTTCGTATAAGCATAAACTCGTTTTTAATAGTCAATGATAGCATTAACTATGGGTTAAATTTTGCGGAAAAAAATGAATTGCAAACATAGTTAAACTAAAACCATAGTAATTATTTTCCAATCCACAATATTACCTCTACCTACCCCGACCCCCAACCCCCCCGTTTAAAAACTAAAATCTAGATCACGCGGATTTCGATTTCTTTTACATCAGTCACAAGATGAGTGTATTGTTAAACTTATCTTGATTATCAAACTATATTTTAACAATCTTCTAACTAGTTATACGTGTATGTCTGGCAAGAAAGACATGGTTAATTTTAATGCCCAAGTGAAGTTTATTACATGTAATCCAGTAAGATCTATTTCTGATATATATTCTTTTCATATCCTCACTACCTGACACCATTTCTATTCTCAATAGCGCATGCGCATAAGAGTTGACAGCCAGGATGGAGCGATAAAGCGATGACGATAGTGCGATAGAGCACTCATGATGACACGATAGCAGATCGCTTCATCGTTATCGCGCCATCGTATCATCGCTATCGCACCATCGCAGCATCTCTATCGCGCAATCGCGTCATCGCTTTATCGGTCCATCGCACCATCGCATCATCGTCATCGCACTATCGCGCCATCGCATCATCGTCATCGTGCTATCGCACCATCGCTTCATCGTTATCGCTTCATCGTCATCGCATTATCGCATCATCGCATCATCGCATCATCGACTCAAACCTCGATGGTGCGATGATGCGATATTGAACTGCGTGGCCCTATCCGGATTCCATACATTCGCGAGTTTAATTGATTTTGAACTAAAGTATTTTAGGCATCAAAAGCAGCACGGGTTTCCAAAATTATAAGATCGAAAGTAGTCTAAGATCTTTTAAATGCATGTTTAGAGCAACACGGTCTTAATTTACCCTACCTTGTACGATCAAATATTACTGATATTACAGACTTCAACATTCTAATAAGTTACCTTGCTTTTATAAGGAAGTTTTTTCGTGTGTTTAATCAGTGTAAAGCACAAAATGAAATAAGCGCATCGAACCAACTTTTGCGTGAAAATATATGGTTTAATAGGATTTGAAATATAAGGGGAAAAATTATTTTTTTCAAAAATTGGATTGAAAGTGGTTTTAGATATGTAAAAGATCTTTTTGATGAAAACTACGGAAGCGTATTAGTGCCACGCAATATTTTTTTTTTAAGTTGGTAATTCCAACTTTAAAGTTGGTTTTTCCAACTTTAAAGTTGGAAAAGCCAAGATTAAAGTTGGAATTACCAACTTTAAAGTTGGAAAAGCCAAGATTTAAGATGGAATTACCAACTTTAAAGTTGGAATTACCAACTTTAAAGTTGGAATTACCAACTTTCAGTTGGAATTTCCAACTTTAAAGTTGGAAAAGCCAAGATAAAAGTTGGAATTACCAACTTTAAAGTTGGAAAAGCCAAGATTAAAGTTGGAATTACCAAGATTAAAGTTGGAATTACCAACTTTAAAGTTGGAATTACCAAGATTAAAGTGGAATTACCAACTTAAAAAAAAATATTGCGTGGCACTAATACGCTTCCGTAGAAAACGGACTCAAATCTCTCACAGAAATTCAGAAAAAACTTAACAAAAACAAAACTATCTTTGTGAATACTTTAGTAATTAAAACAATCTTTAGTAAATGGCACGGTATAAATTCGAGTAACACTTCACTCATCAATATTAACGACACATGTAATTCATTTTCCTTTAAATTTCAACAGAAAGAAAACATTGAAGACAAAACATCAAAGTTTTTCTATAAAATTTTGTTGCAACAAAAAAGTCCTCAAAAGCCGATTATGGAAACTATGGTCAAAAGAGTTTAATATCATTTACTCAAATCAATGGCAAAACATACTGTATATGAGGGTAAAAAAAGATAAGTGCCCCCGCCACAGCATGATACGCCCGTCAAATATTGTTCAATAACTACTAATTGGTTAGGATGAAAGAAAATCAGGTAGCCATGATTAACAGATTAACACAAATTTCAATTATCTAATTTCCATTTCTTATCAGGCATCTCTCAGACACTTTACAATGTAGGGATTGATTATAACAAATAATATATCATATAATTCTTAAAACTGGTTGTGTTAGAGCATAACAAAGATCCATTGTAGTTTAAAAAATTGTTTATTGCATGTTTTACGAAATAATGGAAAAATGCTACGGTCTAATGAAAAAAATCAAACACAAACTAGAGGTACTGTGCTAGCTGATGAGCTCACTAAATGATACCCCCCGCCTCCCATATGGTTATAACTGGTGAAAAATTCCATGTTTTCCTGTGGCCAGGAAACCGAAAATATGTGTCGGATCAAAAAGTAAAATAGGAGGTGCACAATGGCAATATGTAATAAAGATTCTGTGAAAGTTTCATCAAATTTCATTCAGTGGTATGAGAGGAGTTGCGGGATAACAATGGGTACCCCAAAAGCGTAACAGACGGACGGACGGACGGACGGACGTACAGACGGACGACGGAATTAACCATTACTATATACCCTCCCGCTTTTCAAGCGGGGGGTATAATTATTCTTCAGACTATAAAATTCTAAAGTGAGACATGATTTGTGCAAATACTGTAGAGGTCTTTAATTTCACGTGTCTAAAATTTCACGGTTTGTTAGAATATTTACAAACAATTCTCCGTGAAATTAAAACCACCGTGAAAGGTAACTTTCTTACAAACCGTGAAATTTTAGACACGTGAAATTAAAGACGTCTACAGTATTTGCACAAATCATGTCTCACTTAGAATTTTATAGTCTGAAGAATAATTATACCCCCCGCTTGAAAAGCGGGAGGGTATATAGTAATCGTTAATTCCGTCCGTCCGTCTGTACGTCCGTCCGTCCGTCCGTCCGTCTGTTACGCTTTGGGGTACCCATCTCTTATCCGCAACTCCTCTCATACCACTGAATGAAATTTGATGAAACTTTCACAGAATCTTTATTACATATTGCCATTGTGCACCTCCTATTTTACTTTTTGATCCCAGACATATTTTCGTTTCCTGGCCACAGGAAAACATGGAATTTTTCACCAGTTATAACCATATGGGAGGCGGGGGGTATCATTTAGTGAGCTCATCGCTCACAGTACCTCTAGTTTGTGTTTGATTTTTTTCATTAGACCGTAGCATTTCCATTATTTCGTAAAACATGCAATAAACAATTTAAAGCTGCAGATGGATCTTTGTTATGCTCTAACACAACCAGTTTAGAATTATATGATATATTATTTGTTATAATCAATCCCTACATTGTAAAGTGTCTGAGAGATGTATGATAAGAAATGGAAATTAGATAATTGAAATTTGTGTTAATCTGTTAATCATGGCTACCTGATTTTCTTTACTTGGAAATTATTCATGATTATTGAACAATATTTGACGGGCGTATCATGCTGTGGCGGGGGCACTCTCTTATTCTTTTTTTCCTCATATACAGTATGTTTTGCCATTGATTTGAGTAAATGATATTAAACTCTTTTGACCATATAGTTTCCATAATCGGCTTTTGAGACTTTTGTTGCAACAAAATTTTATAGAAAAACTTTGATGTTTTGTCTTCAATGTTTTCTTTTTTATCTTGAAATTTAAAGGAAAATGAATTACATGTGTCGTTAATATTGATGAGTGAAGTGTTACTCGAATTTATACCGTGCCATTTACTAAAGATTGTTTTAATTACTAAAGTATTCACAAAGATAGTTTTGTTTTTGTTAAGTTTTTTCTGAATTTCTGTGAGAGATTTGAGTCCGTTTTCTACGGAAGCGTATTAGTGCCACGCAATATTTTTTTTTAAGTTGGTAATTCCAACTTTAATCTTGGCTTTTCCAACTTTAAAGTTGGTAATTCCAACTTTAATCTTGGTAATTCCAACTTTAATCTTGGTAATTCCAACTTTAATCTTGGCTTTTCCAACTTTAAAGTTGGAAATTCCAACTTTTACTTGGCTTTTCCAACATGGAATCCGGATAGGGCCACGCAGTTCACTATCGCATCATCGCACCATCGAGGTTTGAGTCGATGGTGCGATGACGCGATAATGCGATGACGATGGAGCGATGGTGCAATAACGATGAAGCGATGGTGCGATAGCGCGATGACGATGATGCGATGGTGCGATACTGCGATGACGATGAAGCGATGGTGCGATGGAGCGATAAAGCGATGACGCGATGGCACGATAGCGATGCTGCGATGGTGCGATGGCGATGATACGATGACGCGATAGCGATGAAGCGATGCTCTATCGTGTCATCGTTATTGCTTTATCGCGCTATCGACATCGTGTCATCGCACCATCGCTCTATCGACTATATAGATAGGATGGCATTCTCAGCAGGTAGTTAATTCGAGCAAAGAGTTGATTGCCCAGTGATAATTAACTGACTTTAATTTTGTATTTGATAATCATATTTTAAATAACAAACACGAAGTACCAAGAGGAGAGAGGGAGGAAGACTTGTTTTGTATTTGCTTTAAATTTTCTTGATTGTGAATACTGTATTTAACGGTGCTAAAATTTCATGCTTTCTCAGAAAGTACAATAGCGATGGGTTTAATTTCACCAGGGACCTATATACTAGTATATTAGGTACCTGATTTCACGATGCAAGAATCAATTTAAATTTCGTATAATCATTTACTTGTTTTAATACTTAATGATAGCATTCACGATGGGTTTAATTTTGCGGAAAAAAAATGATTCGCGAAAATAGTGAAAGTAAAACCATCGTAATTATTTCCCACGTAATTATTTCCCAGTCTACAGTATTAACCCCCCCCCCCCCCTGTTTAGAAACCAAAATCTAGATCACGCGGATTTCGATTTCTTTTATTCTTTTACATCATTCACAACATGAGTGTATTGTTAACTTTATTTTGATTATCAAACTATATTTTAACAATCTTCTAACTTGTTATATGTCTGGCAATAAAGACATGGTTAATTTTTATGCCAAGTAAAGTTAAATCACCCAGTAAGATCTATTTCCGAAATGTATTCTGTTCATACTTTCACAACCTGACGCCATTTCTCTTCTCAATGGCGCATGCGCAAAAGAGTCGATAGCGCGATAGTGCGACAATGCGATGACAATAGTGCGATAGAGCACTAATGATGACACGATAGAGCATCGCTTCATCGTTATCGCGTTATCGTATCATCGCTATCGCACCATCGCAGCATCGCTATCGTGCCATCGCAGCATCGCTTTATCGCTCCATCGCAGTATCGCGCTATCGCGTCATCGTCATCGCGCTATCGCACCATCGCTTCATCGTTATCGCTTCATCGCTCCATCGTCATCGCATTATCGCGTCATCGCACCATCGACTCAAACCTCGATGGTGCGATGATGCGATAGTGAACTGCGTGGCCCTATCCGGATTCCATAGCTTTATAAAATAACCTTCTGATTTAATTGACAGGGCAACTGCCTGTGCTACATGATAATCTGACTTTGCATGTATAGAAATACTTGTGCTACCTGATAATCTGAGTTTGCATGTTAAGAAGACATGCAATTACCTAGTCACTCGTAAAGCACTTTCATGTACCCACTTTGTAAATATACGCGGGCTAAAAACTCAATATGTTTCTAATTTTATTTCAAGTAAAAATTAAAAGTAGATAATTAAAAAATTGACATAGCAGCACAGTTAACGGTATTAAAAAGGGGTGGAGCCTAATTTGTACGAGGAAACTTAACAATGATATCATACAACCCAGCAATTAATTTAAATACCACAAAATCAGGTTATTTACTTATTTAATTGTAGGAAAGCATCAAAATACACCAAAACATACTAAAGCATGCTGTTTTGTCATCAGTTAAATCCCATATAGCAAGTAGAAAACAAGTCACTGATCGCAATCCACTTGTCTATGTGATTTCGTAAAACGTGGCGTAGAATGTATGCAGTGAGAGGCAGATCAAGTAATATTTTCTCAACGAAAAGTGTATGCTATAATTACATAAAACATTATTCACATATATTCTATAGGCCATTTACTTGGATTCAATGTCTTTTACACGATTTTACTGATATATTTTCCGTATATTACGTATTTGATTGATATTGCCGTGTATTTGTATGCATTTACATTGGAGGGTAATGTTGGGGTCAAAATCGATCTAACGCAAAAGCATACACTCAGTTGAGCATAGTAAGCTTTTAAATTTAACCTCTAGAAGTATTCAGGTATCTGAAAAGTACTGCGATCCTGATGAAATCTTGAAAATAATTTTTTTATATCAATATTCCGTGCCGTTGACCAGCAAAAAATACTGTATTATATCATACAAATAATATTATTTCAAAAACGCAATAGCAGAATTTAGATAGGATCGCAGCACTTTTCAGAAACTGAAATGCGTGTATAATGATGTTTCGGTTTATTATAATTATGATTATATTTTATTAACTAAGAAAACATTTTTTTTAGGTTATGCAAATCATTTAAAATTTATATCGATAAAACTAAATTTTAAACAACACTCCTATAGCAGCTATCACGTGAGAGCTTATTAATTATAAATAGGCAGACGTTAACTTCATCTATATATGTTTCAGATAAACAGTTATTTGCCATGGTGGAACCCAACGAAAATAGAATTGACCGACAGAACGTTTTAAAGAACTGTTATTGTCAATTGTCTTACAATGCTAAGTCTCTACCTTATTGGACAGTTCCTTGCTCTGTTACAGACTTGCTGCTCTCAATGCTTCGACCCAAAAACTTTGATCGTTAGCAATTTTGAAAATTCCTCACTTCCAGGTTTTAACCTTTTGAGAAATTCTGACCTTCCAACGTGCATCATGATTTGTTTCAAGTTTAAATTGTGTTCCTCAGTGGACTGGATAAAAGATAAAAAGATATGCCGGCTGAACACAAGATTTCACCAGAATAATGACAGAAGTCTAACGACTAAAGGCCCATCCTTTCACGTCAAAAAGGAAAATTTTCCAGTGGTAAGAAAGATCTCAAAATATTTTCACAAAAATGAATTTAATCACATATAAAACGAATCACAAATCTGGTTTGATTAATTTCAGCACTTGGCAGGAAATTGCCTAAACAATACCTGTGCCGAGGATGCTATTTGTTTCGATGGTAAATGTGTAACGGTTTTAAAAGGTAATGTATTACTTCAATTCAAATATTGTAGAAAAAGTCTTTTAAATTTTGATATGACTAAAACCTTTTATTTAAAAAGATCTAAATTATGATCAGTGGGGTAGGGTGGGGTCGCAATATGTATTACAAGGGGGAAATCTTGTAAAGAACAAAATGGTCAAAGCTTCTCAGAAGGCCCATGGGCCTCTCGTTTTTCAATCTGATTAAAATGAGATCCTTATCTTTAGTGTACAAGGGAAATAGAGGTTTTCTCAGCGAAATTTTTTTAATTAAATCCATTTGTAGAACACTCAGCTATAGGAATAGCGAAAGACGCTGTCAATGTTGGCATCCAATATATAAAAAAGCGTCTTTAGTTGAATGGTAGTAAACATAATGTCTAAATAAATCTTCACAAGGTCCCATTTGTGCTCAAGATTGGTTCCTAACAAATATATAAAGAAATAAGGGAAATTAAAATCTATGCATCAGCGAAATTCCGTATTTTAAGAGGGAGGTATCCAATTTGTTTTTAGGAAAAAGGAAAAGACACTTTGCAAGTGTCATAAGGCGACACAATACATTATGTAAAAT
>NW_026939431.1:0-92233 GCF_032062105.1 Saccostrea cuccullata | reverse complement strand
CCAGTCGTATCAATTTGATTTTTTTTTAATCAATTTTAGCAGCCATGAATGAAATATACAATGTCAGTCTTTTTTATAGGATATATTTTGAAAGAAGGAGTATTATCAGGGAAAACTGACTGCCAAAAAGTAAAACAAAAATTGTTGTTCAGTAAAAGTGTTGGAAGAGAAGAGGGGGGGGGGTCCCTGCATCCCCTCTGACCACCCGCACCTAAAATATATATTTGCCTATGTTTTGTTCACATGAAAATAAAAATCATAGTCGTTTAAATAGCTTTCTAAAACATTTTGTATCACTTTGGAATATCCCAATCTATTTTTAGATCAATGTAGAGGAAATAAATCCTTGTATTGACCTGGAACGTCACGTGCAGGTCAATACAACGTACCGGTAATATTTTTCTAACATAGTTGGATCTCAGCCAATCAGAGAGATGGAAATTATTCAATCATATAATAAAAGTCTTTATACATATAGGTTAAATTCAGAGAAACTTTTTAAATTTTAATTCTTAAGTAAATATGTGAGGATTTATGTGTAATTTTCCTTGTGTTTTTGCGGAAGATTTCATATTTGTTTTGCGGAAGTTTAAAACTTCGTTCACCTCGTGTGACCTACTTTACAACAGCCCCGGGTCATTATTGGACATATTTATAGATCACACTTCACATGTATGCTATCGCTATAATTAAGCAAATTGTATCATTGTTGCGTGTTCTTCCTTTGAAGACTATGTATTTTTAGGTCACCTGAGTAAACTCAGGTGACCTATTGCTATCTGTTTTCGTCCGTCGTCGTCCGTCGTGCGTCGTGCGTCGTGTGTTAACATTTGAACATTTTCAGCTTCTTCTATGCAACCACTGAACCAATTTCAACCAAATTTAGCACAATGCCTCTATGGGTGAAGGGGAACAAAAATTGTGAATTTCATGATCACTGCCCCCCTGGGGCCTGAGAGGTGGGGCCAAAACCACTAAAATTAATGCAACCTTTAAAAATCTTCTTCTTTATTCCTGGACATCAAGCAGTCAAACTGTTTGCATGATTGTAATCAGCAATGAGTCTTCTACCAAAATTGTGAAATTCATGGCCCTGGGGTCAGGGGTTCTAGTGCTAGGGTGGGGCTAAATAAGTAGGTAGTGGAAATGCATTATTTCTTTGAAAATCTTCTTCTCTGCTCCTGGGTATTAAATAAACCAACTAAGTGCATAGTTATGATAAGCAAGAGCGCCTCTACCAAAATTGTGAATTTTATGGCCCCAGGGTCAAGGGTTCTGGTGTTAGGGGGGGGGGGGCTCTATTGATTATATAGTGAAAATACTTGAATTCTTTGAAAATCTTCTTCTCCACTCCTGGGTATTATATAAACTAACTAAGTACATAGTTATGATGAGCAAGAGTGCCTCTACCAAAATTGTGAATTTTATGGCCCCAGGGTCAGGGGTTCTTGTTTTAGGGTGGGGCTCTAATGATTATATAGTGAAATGCATGAATTCTTTGAACAGCTTATCCTTTGCTCCTGGTTAATATGCTAATGATCTAATTACATATTTAAGTCCCGGATTTATTTTATTTTCTGTTTTACAAACCCTCCGCTCAAGGTTTTGAATTTTCAGAAAAAAATAAAACAATTTTTTTCTTTCCGATGTCAAATTTGAGTCGGGATCGAGATTTCAAATTTACGAACTCGCACTTCCGGTTAGAAGATGAAACGGCGGGTAAATAAAGCTAGATGATAGATCGAAGATAACTTGGTTTAGTGTAAAATTTATCGATACGAGTGCCATTTAAAACGTTTCACCCGTTCAAAGGACAAATAAAATGCTGACGACTTCGTTGCACAATGACATGCTGGTGAGATAATTATGTATTCGTTTCAAAAGTATCTGTCTGTTAATTATTTTCCTCCCCAAGGTTTTAAACTGCCCGTGGTAGCTATTGTATATTGCCAGCGACATTGTTTAGGACTCTGTTATAGCTTACAGTCTAAGCATCATTCTTCAGTATGCATCAGATGTAATGAATAAAACTATGGAAGAAGTTAAGTCTATTTGAGGAAGAAATAAACAATAACCTGAAGAAATAAAAAAAAATTCAACTATTAAAAGGCAAGAATATACAAATATATACAGCATGTAGTATCAATTGTATCAGCCAGAAAAATTATTTTACACTTAATTGAAAAAATGTTAACCCTACTCCCCAATACTCCCTGTCTGTTTTATGATAGGTCAAGTAAATTTTAGAACAATGTCTACACATTCACCTAACACATATTGAAAAAATGAAGATATATTGAAAGACTTTTAAAGAATTGATTTTTTGAAATATATTTTGACCAACATCACAAAATTTATATAACTGGCCTAAACTGGCAGATGATGAAATAAGCAATTAAATGTTCTACTTTCCTATTTGTAAGCATTATGTGTCCAGTGGTATGGAGCCTATTAGAATGGCATAAAAAAAGAATGTACAAATGTTAATAATTGATTTATCAAATTTTTTTTTTATTTCCTTCTCCTTCGGGACTTTTTTATTCTCATGTTCATGACTAAACCTAAACATAAAAAAAAATGCTGGCCTTATAATGAAGAAAGGGGTCTCTTTCAAAATAGATAATTTCAGGGCCGCTGGGTCAGTGGTACCAGGGGGGTACTTTAACTAAAAATAAATTAATGCTTTGAAATCTGTCCTTTGATAAGCAATGGTGCCTCTTTCAAAAATGGTGAATTTCATGGCTTTTGGATTAAAACACGAACCAAATACAATCGCTGGAAAGTTGTTACATGATACTCAGGTGACCTATAAGGCCCGTGGGCCTCTTGTATTTTTGATTCATCATGATTGTGTTTATAACAATCTAGCTTGATTAAGATAAATCACGCTAGAGTGAAGATAATGCAACAATAACTCCTGACCTTACATTGAATAAGAGAAAATATACAATTAAAAAAGGTATAGTCGACATAAGAAAAAATCATTGAAATGTAGTGGAAGCATATCTTTCCGTATATGAAAACCACAGGAGTCTAAATTTTTAACGTCAAAAAAAAAAAAAAAAAAAAAAAAAAAAATTTCCTACCCTTAACTAAAAATACCAAAAAAAACCCGGGTTTTTTTTAGTTAAGGGTAGGAAAATTTTTTTCCGGATTTCTTTTTTTTCTTTTCTTTTTTTTTTTTTTTCTGACGATTAAAACTTCAGACTCCTATGATGAAAACATTTCACATCGGTTTTAAAATGGAATTCACGTAGCACATTTCTAAATGATTGTTTTGATCCCGTATAAACTAGAGGCATAGCAAACTCAGTTCAGTTTATTGAAGTCGAGAGACATACATTTCATTACATAGACAATATTTACAGTCACACATTTTAACACATGTAATAATGAAATAAACATACAACGTACATGTACAAAACATATACTATTTCTGATAATCTATAAATTTGATAAAGATACTGTTCTTGATGCATTCGCTTAATTATTGCAAAATTTTTCCTAAATTACATAATTACATAATTCTTTTAAATATTCTGTGTAATAAGTAGCTGTACCAATTGGAAAACGCTTGGTCTTCGGGAGTAAGTGTTACACGGATCTTGAAGCTAATTTTAAATAATTTAAATGACGAAAAATATTACCAAAGGCAAACATTAGATTGTTAAGTGTAAACTTTCTGAACAAACGGTACTGTGTGAAGATGATAAATTACATGTACTTTCTTCCTATCACATGGAGACAGTGTTTTTCTGGGTGATTCAACAAAATACTATACCCCACTGGTCTCCACAAAATCTCCTGTCGTGTTTCTGTGTCTGTTTTAAACTCATCCTCAAATGGGTGTATGAGGGAGTCCCTCCCAACAACATGTTTCTGAGTAAAATTCATGGCAACAAACAACATCAATTATTTATGAGACTGTTCAGGTTGTATGAAAAGGGTTTGGCATTCCTGCTACACAGTCTCTCCATTAGGCCTTATTACTTACATGTATATCATAAATGTTCTACATAACCCCAGACTCTCCATCTGTACAGATAAACATGCTCGGATTTCTGAGACTGAGTTTGATAGATATTACACATGGAAAATTACATACATGAAAACTAACTGAGATATAGAGCTGACAAAATGTCTTTTCATATGCTGAGGTTAGCAGCCAAGTTTGGTTGTATTACTGGCATGCTGTACATAGCTAAGTATTATTTCAAGACACTTAGATACATGATAGTTTTATCTGTTATAGAGATGATCAAAGTCAAGTTAGCATAGCCATATGTGATGCATGAGTTTTATGTAGATACAAGGATGTATACTAAGGCTGTAGGGTGACAGTCCTGGTTTTCAAAGATGAGAAAAGCTGTAGCATGGGATATTATGCTTGACAATAGAATCCATTACATCAATGAATTGATACCAGAACAACATACTGCTGGACAGAATATGGAGTCTGTATTAACTGTCCATCCCTTGATACTGTTAAACATGCTAGAGATCTTGTGCCACAGACATGTAGACACAATGAGAGTACAAACTGCACTAGATGATTTACAGAACTTAGTTCAGAATAACAATTCACATGGTCATTTTAGAGATTTACACTTCAGGTACATATTGTGCAGATTCTGGGGATCTGTCAGCAAGAGACAGGGAACCTCCAGGCTGCTCTCTACTCATACCAACAATCTCTTAGACAAATACCATACAACAAAATACAAATAGCTACACAAATGAGAATTGAGCAGGGAGGTTTCCTTTCATAGGATTCTGAATTTACATGCTTCCATCATACATTTCACACTCTGACTGATCCTCTGATCTAAAACAAGTGTCCATGGGTATCAACGCTCACCAGAGTCATCTTTGTCCTGCTTTTCTTTTATACGAGGGGTTATCAAAAAGTTCGTGGACTGAGGCTATAAAATTAGTACTATGTTGTCTGAGCTTACAAAATTTATATGGATCATAAAACAACAAAGAATAAAGATATGTTGAAAATTTTAGATTGATATGTTCATTATTTCCCAAATTATTTTGGAATAAAAACGACATTATATCATCACCCGGCGCTGTCGCCGTTTAGTTTTATGACGTCCGACAACGTCATTGTTTTTTTTTTCAGTGTCTGCTTTTTCTACCTCATACACTATTTCTGATGAGGTAGAAAAGGAACTGAGGAAGGACTTCAATCCGTCTTGTTTATATGACTTTACAATGTCATGAACAGCGAATTTCAATGCATATACTATTACAAATAAGATCTATACAATGGCAGAGATCCTCGCTTGATTGTGCCAGCACATTCTTATCATTATCTACAACACATGATAAACTTCATATTTTGCCGTGATTGATTTTTCACACGTTGACTACAATCGGCATTTACTGTGTATTCCTTTTCTCTTTGAATCTATAATGGCATTAAAAACAAGTAATCTGGATGCACATTATTTCTCCGTAGCCAGTTTAAACATTTCCTAGGTGTATACCAGTTTTTCTAGGGGTAAAACGTTATAGAATGTTGGAAAAGGAAATCCCTCTCCCCTTTTGACGTCATTTTCAAGGCAATATTTGTTTGGATACTCCATGTAAAATTAACGATAAAATTTCATAAAACTTTCAGAATGAGGTGAAAATTTAATATTTTATGGAACAATAGTGTCCCAACACATACCTGAATTAACGGGATATTTGGATGTCAAATGTTCATATCACAATAGTTTTTCTTCGTCACATTTAGGTCGAAAAAAAAAACCCGTCGTTTTTGAGGTTGCGCCGCATGGACATACCATTGCTTACAAAAACATTACTAATTTTATTAAAGGAATGAAGCTAATTTCAACTTATGTTATACGATATAACATAACTTGGGGCAGTTTACGCTTTATAAACCGCGAAGCGGTTTATAAAAAAGCGTAAACTGCCCCAACTTTTGTTATATCGTATAACATAAGTTGAAATTAGCTTCATTCCTTATAATTTAATTTCAGTATAGACATAAGATAATTTTTGCCTCCAGTATAATGTTTCAAATTGAGCATTATTTTGAAAGTAACGTCAAGCGGAGTAATACGTTTTTGAGGTAACTCTTTGTGACGTAGGCAAGTTATGTTATCCAAAATATTATATGTTCCTCTGAATGATTCAGCCAATGAAATAGCTTGATACAAGTGAAATTAAATTATTAAAAAATAAAATTTATAATTTTTGATTTATTCTATAGATAGAAAAGACAATAATAACTAGAAATTTTAATATTCATTCATGTACCTAAAGCGGTTTTAATTTAATGGCGCTAATCCACGAACTTTTTGATAGCCTCTCGTACGTGTTTAATTTACTTTGTTCTTGTGAAAATGGTCTACTTTAAATTGTAACCGCACTAATTCTGTACCATAAAACAATGAAATGCCTTGATATCATTATGTTTAACATGGTATGTTATGAAGAAGTTTTTCAATGTTTGCAATTTGTGATTTTTAAAATATGGCCCAAATTATGCTGACTTTATTCCTATTTTCTATTCTTTGAAAAGAACCTTAACACCATCGTAAATTATTTTTTAATGAAATAATTCCATTTTTAGGGGAAAAATATTTAATTTAAACAATATGCTATTATGTATAAACAAAACAGGATTGGACAGCAGGCATTGCCTATATGAGTCTTAGCCATAATTATTTAAGGATATAAGAGGAGATATTGTCCTCATTTTACATGTTCTGTCACCCAGCAAGTCAGATAATGTGGGTTTTTTTTATTAAACACTGAAAGAAAAGGTGTATCTAAGGAAAAATATAATTATATTTTCTGAACAGAGCTGGTTAAAAACCAAAACTGGTCAAGGTTATATGTGACTGACATGATCCCCACTCTCTTCCCTCTGCTCTCGTTAAGTTTTAAAATAAAAAATTTGTTAGTAGTTGTGGAATAAACTAAGTTACTCCCATTTGGTATGCCATGTTATGATAATTCATGTATATATAACAAAAATTATTTGATGCAAATTATGCTTTAAATACAGGCTAATTACTCTATTTATCAAAACACCAGCAACATGTACATGTATCTGTTTTAATGTCAAGGAAACTCAACAAAATTTGTAAACAATAATAGCTGCAAATGGTTTTCTTAAATCGTACGTTTCAGTAAAGGTAGTCTAGATTCTAAACCTTTATGTAGAGCATATCTGTAAATTTTCATTGAAACATCTGCAGCATTTCAATTATGAGAAGGGGCAGTCAATAATAACATCAAATAATTTTTTTAAAAGATGATTGAACCACTACATGTACAGACATTTTAACACCAATAAAAAGGCGCCAAGCACTACCACAGAGGTTCGTGGTAACAAAGTTTAAACAAATGTTGATATAAAGAAACTTACCACTGACACAAAGCTCAACTTCATGTAGCAACAAACTTTAATTAATTAGTATAACCAACAAATATACAGGCTACCACTGATGTGGAGAAACCAGCTAAGGCTACATAACTAAGCTGGTAACAAACTTTCAAATAAAACGAGCTACAGAATAGAACAAATTGAAAACAGGTAAAGCTTATCTGGCAACAACAACCGTTTATATCAAAGCACTGCAAAAGTCTAGAAAGTACAGCAAAGATACCGTAACCTTGGTACATGTGTACAAATTGCTTGGCGGCATAGTCCTTCTCAGAGCTGTTTGACAAATTAAAAGTCAGTTCTTTTAAAGGAACTGCTACATGTCTTTCAATTAACCTGGTAGGCTACAGACTCAAAAACCATAAAAGTAAGTCAAGCTCACTTTTCATCTCAGTCTCCTTATTGCAAAAGGAGTTAATAGCGGAAAAGTGAGACTAATATAAAAATTGACCTTGCCTGTTTTATGGACCCATAGCCACCTCATTGAAAATTTCCCTGTCAAAAATGGACTCTAATAGAAGCTGACATCCAGAACACTTTATTGATATATTTTCAAACTTTTACAAATAATAAGTTTACCATAATGTTCCCAACATTGTTATTACCAGTGTAGGAAGACACAAGAATGAGATTTTAATCAATAATCTTCCCTTAGAAACCTAAACCACAGAGAAAAACCTGATCATAATTACAAATTATCAAATTACAAATACACACGACACTACACTACACTACACTACACTACACTACACTACACTTTAAATCAAATCAAATTTATAGAACTATCAAATTAATTCAAGTTGCATTTATCAAAATCTCACAATATTTATAAGGAAATATTCAGATTACATATTTCAAGATAAATAATTTTATAAAACACACTTAGAAACAAGGACAATAACTAACAATAAACTAACTGCAGTAATTTATATCCAGTATATTCTATAGCTGATCTTTTGATAAGCTGTTTTAATACGGGGGTCAGACATACTAGTACTTTCTTATTTTATCAGGATTAACTCATTGTAACCTTATCATAATCTTCTCTCCTGTTGTGATAGAGACAAGTTATACTGATAGATGGATACAAGTGATTTGAATTAAAGACAAAAGTAATGGTGATATAAAATTGTATAACTGTGTAGTTCTGTATAATATGTAGTAATGTATAGTTGTATAACTGTGTATACTGCATTATTTCATAATTGTGTATAACTGTATTGTATAAATATGTAGTATTGTATAAATGTAAAACTGTATAGTACTGTATAATTGTAGTGACTGCACAAGAACCACACACACACACATATAGTATTTGTATTTGTGTAGATTATCTAAAAGTTCATATTTACATTTCCTTTGTTTCACCCTAATAAAAAGCATTATAAAAATACAAGTGATAAATACACATGACACATAAGACCAAATCACCAAAGTCTGTCAGGCGTATGAATACAGGGACTACGCCATAACAGTTTAAACAAAGCTAAAAATTTATGTCTATTTTACTATTCATTTGTATTTCTTTGTTACAAAATTATAGTTAATCAATTTAGATTGAAAAATAAATAAAAAATTGATTATTGTTATCATTTTATTGCATTTTTTTTCGTTTGCTGATTTTGGTTTGTGAGCAAACGAACACTGACAGGAAGTTTGGATTAAGCTGTTCCAAAGACTTAACTATCAATTGCAACTTACATGAAGGATAAGGCGGGGATTTTAATTTAAAAAATCAAAATTTAGGAAAATACAGGGGCTAAAAAATATAAATATAAGCATTAAATTATCATTTTGTAAAGATGCAGTCTCATAACTGCAATGGTGTATGCAAAGAAATTTTCATAACGCGCTAACGCGCGATACTCAATTTGTTTGCACACATCACTGCAATTAGGGGACTGCATCTTTCAAAAAATGATAATTCAATGCTCAATTTTCTTGCCATCTTGTTGTTAAAATCTTTACATGGGTCCTTGTCCTATTGATTTAATTGTAGTGGAGCTTTTGGAAGCTTGTGAAGCATTTGTAAATTGAACCGACATATATGTTCAATATTAATCTTTGACCACCTCGAATAAGCCTTTAATTATGATTAAAACCAAAAAACAGAAATAGTCGGCTGGTGATTCCAACTCCTTCATGGCAACATTTTTACATTGTATAACTTGTATACATCTCAAAACTTATTATATTTAGAAAACTTTAATATCCCATACGTTATGATAGATTGTATCCTATTTAACGTCCCTCTCCAGAATATTTCACTGATATGGAGACGTCACCATTGCCGGTGAAGGGCTGCAAATTTAGGCCTATGCTCGGCACTTATGGCCTTTGAGCAGGGATCTTTATCGTGCCGCGCCTGCTGTGACACGGGGCCTCGGTTTATACGGTCTCATCCGAAGGACCGCCCCATTAAGTCGCCTTTTACGACAAGCAAGGGGGTACTGAGGACCTATTCTAACCCGGATCCCCACGGGACCCCTACGTTATGTACATATAAAATAGGAGCAAAGCCAACAGGGCCCTTCAAAACATCAGAGGTGAGATAAGATATATTGCTGCATAAGCAATCCTATGATTCCAGTTTTTTTTCTCTGTAGGTGGACTGTCATGGTGGGATATAAAACCCAAATACGCAAGTTTGTGGATTATCTCCCTTGGCGCGCTCTTTCGTTGGGGAGGGGGTTAAGTTGCCGCGAAAACATACATGTGGGACAGATATTTGTATATTGGATACATTGCATCATCGATTTACTGGTTTATCATAACTACAATACATGTATTGTCAAAATGCACCCTACAACTCGAAAATATCCGAAATAATGTAAATAACAAAAAAAAAATATCATGTGAGACTTGTCAAACGAAGTAAAGATACTGACCCATAATAAATACCATACACATGCACCCAATTATTGCAAGTCGGCAATCTAAATGACTCATTGATTCTTTTCCTTATTAAAATTTGAAAAGAACCAATAACTTTTTAGAAAATTTTGGTACAATCAAGAAAATCGATTACTATTATAAAGACTATGACGTTTCTTTGGTTTTTAAGTACCCCATAATTGAAAGTAGATTTGTAAATATGCATAGCTAAGTTTGATAAAATTATCAAATGCATTACTGCTTAGGATTATTATCTTTCAATAACATTCAATAAATTTTATAAGCCATAAATATCGTTCATTTATTTCTGCACGTTTCTACACAGAAACAACCTTCCCCATCTACATGCTGAAAAGGATACTATTTGTGCCTCTATTGTAGGAGAGTTACAATCTCGAAACTCGCGAATCGGTTGAAATTATAGACCTAAAATATAAACTAATTTTGAAATGGCTGAAATTATTTGACCAGAAATAAGCAACATTCAGATTGTTATTTGATTACTTACATTCTAATAAAATACCCTCAATTACATTGATTGTCAATTCATGAACCCCCTTTCCATTTACATAATTCTAAAACTGTTTACTGATCTTTCGGACAAAATATTTTATGGTAAATATCATTGAATAAAAAAATTAACATACTCCAATATCTCTTTAAAGTATAATGCTGTTTAAATATCCCTATCATTAATTTTCTTACTTTCTTTTTAATCAAATTAATCAGACTATGTATAATGTACAAATAAAATTGATATTTTAGTGCTTAATGATATATTATTGGTTTATAATGGACTAGGTATGATAATCGCTACATCAGACTCCTTTCTTGATGTGAAAACAAGGATAGTTTGTAGGTAAGAACTTAAATTGAGACATGTTTTAAAACCAGAGCAAATTTTGACTCAAGGCGTGCATGGACGTCACAAGTGGGTTCAGAAATAAGACGCTTTCCCGAATTTTCCCAATTCCGTTGGAATTTCGTCAAATTTAGATAATGTTCATTTCGGAAAACATAGAGCACAAGTTTGCCTATCTGAAAATTTTACCCACAAGATGCATCTGATACTAGTGTATGAAATATTTAAATTCGGTGATAGGCAAACTTGTATTCTATGTGTTCTGAAAGAACATGTACTGTAAATATTTTCCATAAAAATGGGGAAATTTGAAAACTGACATATTTTCTGACCATCCTGTGACCTCTGTGTATCTCATCATTTAGAACCAATATTTATTATGTGACAGGGGTAATAAGTAATTTTTAATCTATAAACTGTTGTATCAATCTAAAATGCAAACCAAACCAGGGGCAAAAAGGGATCTTACACCACCTTGACTTTGAAAGCTAAAATATCAGGTCCAATAGCTTCTAATCCTTTGTTTGTCAAACCGGTATCTATATCTTGTATTAGAAGTTATTAACAGATAATAATTATTGCCTTAAGGTCATGTCAACCTTTTTAAAATGATACGGTTCAATCATTTTTACTTAGCTATCGGTAGATTTATACACACATACATTTGACGTCATATGTTATCTAAATTTGGTAGAAATATTTTAATAATTAATACAAATTATTTGAATATTTTTTAAATATCACCATTTATTCAAAACTCATATAGATTTTAAAAATTCAAAAATCAGATCGCGCAGCAGGTCAAAATTTAGTAAGTTACAAACAATACGGTAAATAATGTCTGTAGTCAAATTCTTTGTAAAATGGGGGAAACCGAGAAACAATTCAGATATTCATAAGAAGAATTTTTACATCTATTCGAATTTCAGATTATGGCTTAATATTTTGCTTTGTTGAAAATAAAGTAACTTGAGAAGATATGTAGTCTTCAATGAAAACGGCAATCACGAGGACGTTTTAGAACTTCACGGAGCAGCAGATAACGATGTAATTTTGTGTTTTCCACAGGAAAATTTCTGAATAAACACTTAAAATGTTGGAGGAATAAAAAAGAGGTCACAAGTTAAGCGAATTGTGCAGGTAGTATTTGAGTGATAGTGACTCTGTATAGAATGAGGACAATTTTTGAAGAAACGATTTAACTGTAAATATCTTAACAAAAACTTTAAAAAGTTGGAACGTTATTACAGTCTAGGAAAGACATAGGCGCTTCGGAGTTGCGTATCCTGTGAAAGTAGAGTTAAGTATCGAAAGAAATTAAAACCTTAAGAAAGGAAATTATACAACGAGAGGAATTCTTCAAAAAGAAATGTCGAATTTTAGAAAAAAGGATTTGATGAGTTGGCATTGAAATTTACTGTGTGAAATGTACAGGGATAGTATTTTTTGAGAAATTCCTGACGCTATGGTTTGGCGTTAAATTGTATTTACGTGTGCTTCGGGTGTAAAAACATGTTGATTTATTAAATAAATTAATTTCTGTTAAACCGAATAAAATTACCCTTCACACATAAAAAACACAACAACATATTTTTACAATTTA
Source organism: Saccostrea cuccullata (assembly GCF_032062105.1). Lineage (NCBI taxonomy): Eukaryota > Metazoa > Mollusca > Bivalvia > Ostreida > Ostreidae > Saccostrea > Saccostrea cuccullata. Next base: position 79,462 of record NW_026939431.1, on the reverse strand, counting down.
TATTGTGCTAATTTCAAATTTCTAATGAGTAATACAACCAAGATTAACATTGTCCACGAACGTTTAGAACAACCCTCGTATGTATTCCTCTCCCTCTCAGAAATACCCCAGTGAAAAGCTGATACAATATTTGAAATTTTCATAATCATTTATATTAAGTTATTGTAACTGATGTTACTGAATCTAATATAAATGTTAAGGAACTATTCATTTTATTTATTATTTATTTTTCAAGTGTACATTGAATGTAATTTGTAGTTTGATGAATTATCTTTTGCAACGTAATTGTTCTTCAATTTATTACATTCCAAAATCCTTGTAATAGTTATGGTAAATAAAGCAGTTATGGAGGTTTTGGGTAAGTTAATTACTTTCCTGTGTAACTGTCCCCATCCCTGACAACCACAACCACTAACATATAGGGTACTTTACTGGGATACTTTACTGTTACATTTCTTTTGTATTTAATTCATCATATATTTGATCTATTCTGCCTTGATTGAAGCTTCCCATATATTAATTAAAATTAGAAGAAGAAGAAATTAGAAGACCTTATTAGAAGAAGAAATTAGAAAACCTGTATTGCATTTGAAAACTACTCACAGTAGATCGTCACCTTACAGGTAGATATTACCCCAAGGGTATAATTAACACATCTGGGCCCGTACAAAATGGCAACAGTCGTCAGGGTCAAACTATCGTTATCTTGATTAAATAATAAATTAAGAAACACACAAAGATTTGTAATTAAAAAGACAGAGACACAAAGGGCTTAATTTTTCGTGTGAAGCATGTACTAAGTATGTTGTTAAACTTTTCCCTCGCCATTCGATTTGGTCCCTCGCTTCGCTCGGCACCAAATCTCATGGTACTCGGGAAAAGTTTACCAACATATACTTGGCGTCGGGAGTCACTGGAGCGTCACCACAGATGTCGGCTGTTAAATGTGTTTAATATCTTAAGAAAAAAAGAACTGTAATGTTTATTTTCTGCAAGACACACATTTCGTTAAGAATGACGAACAATAACAGTGGGGTTATTTTCAGTTAGCTTAAGTCTAAATCGCGTGGTGTTGCTATTATTTTTATTAATAATTGCGAAATTGATATCCACAAAACATTTAAGCGATGAAAATGGAAATAACATAATCATAGACTGTACTATTGAGGGTATGAACTTATTACTTGTAAATGTTTATGGGGCAAATTCTAATACACCAGTTTTCTATTCTAATTTGATAAATTGGATTGAAAAAATCTACATGTTGGTTAAGGAATTCCATGAAGTATAAAAAAGGGTAGTTTCGATAAGTCCACTCTGCGGCCCACGTTTTTCATAAAAATAGATTTCAGTATTTTTGTTTTAAAATCAGTTTATAATTCAAGATAAATATGTTACCGTTTGTTATATATATTTCAAAAGTTGAGGTGTTATATATTTATGCTGCAGTTAAACCGTATTTAGATGTATCTTCAACGCGTTAAAATTAGGGAAAATATGGGAAAATACAAGAGGATGGCCTTCATAAATCGATGTTAGAAGTATGAAGTGCATGAGGGACATTTATCAAATGTTGCACAGTAACTACACATACATTATTGCCTTAAAGTTTGATGAGTGTCGCATGTGCACTTCATATAAAAAAAATCGAAATTGCACAAAAAATGCGTACCTAAATTTAGAGGCACTAGGTCACTTGATCTGAACAAGTATTAAAATCATCAGCAAAAAGAGGCAGATATTGTTTTCATTGGTGCAGATTTTCCAAAATATAAACGATATATAGCTTTAACATATTTTATCATTGTTTTGATAAAAAAAATTAATCGCCTATATATGATATTTACCTCTTTTTTCTAATTAAATTCATACATTAGGGAAAAAAATATTTGAGTTCTTATTTAAATTATTTTGGAAATAATTGTGCATTCTTTAACATTTTTTGATTCTGAATATGTTTAATATTTGTATTATTATTATTCGCTCAAAATCTTGACAAGTATTGTTTTAAAGACAGTCCTTATCATTTATCAGTTCTATGGTCGATACAATGACCTTGTCAGGAAATACAATTTCTCATTTAGTCAAATACTGACTGAATTTTTTTAATACTAGTTGTTAATCCATTATTTATACACTGAATTGACGACAGATTTTCCCGTTTTTTAGCTCATCTGAGACGAAGGCTCTTGTGAGCTTTTCTGATTACATTTTGTCCGGCGTCCGTCTGTCTGTCTAGCTGTCTGTCTGTAAACTTTTCACATTTTCGACTTCTCAAGAACCGCTGGGACAATTTCAACCACTCTTGCCACATAGCATCCTTGGGTGAAGGGGATTCAAGTTTGTTCAAATGAAGGGCCACACCCTCCGTCAAGGGGAAATAATTGGGAATTAATGAAAATTTGGTGGTATGTTTTAAAAATCTTCTTCTCAAGAACCGTTGTGCCAGGAAAGATGAATCTTATGGGGTAACATCCTTAGGTAGTGTAGATTCAAGATTGTTCAATCATGACCCCCGGGGATAGGGTTGGGCTAAAATGGCCGACCCAAGTTTTACATAGAAATATGCAGGAAAGTTCTTTAAAAATCTTTTTCTCAAGAATGACAAAGCCACAATTCATCAAATTTATATGGAAGCATCCCCAGGTAGTGTAGATTAAATTTTGTTCAAATCACGACCCCAGGGGGTAGGGTGGGGTCAAAATGGCTGACCAAAGTTTTACATAGAAATATTGAGGAAAATTCTTCAAAAATAATTTTCTTCTCAAGAATGACAAAGCCATAATTCATCATATTTATATGGAAACATCCTCAGGTAGTGTAGATTCAAGTTTGTTCAAATCATGACCTTCGGGGTAGGGTGGGGCAAAAATGGCCTACCAAAGTTTAACATTGAAATCTACAGGAACGTTCTTTAGAAATCATCTTCTCTAGAATAGCAAATGCATGATTGATCATGAGACTACTTTTGGATATAAACTTTTCAATAATAAACCAACGACTACTTTTTCCTAGTCACAGTGCTCAGGTGAGCGTTGTGGCCTATGAGCCTTTTGTTTATGATCATGACAAAAAGCACACGGTGGGTATGACCGGTCAGGAGGGGATGCTTACTCCTTTATGACACCAGATCCCACCTCTGATGAACTTAAACAAGAGGCCCATGGGTCACATCGTTCACCTGAGAAGCTTTGATCAAGCTGTTCTTTACTAGATTTCCCCCTTGTCATACAATATTGTGACCCCGCTCTACTCCCAGTGGTCATGATTTGAACAATTTGAAATCTACACTATCCCAGGATGCTTCCACATAAGTTTCAGCTTTTCTGGCCCAGTGGGTCTTGAGAAGTTTTTTAACGATTTTCCCTATATATTTTTATATAAAACTTTGATTCATCATTGTGACCCCGCCCTATTCCCGAGGGTCATGATTTAAACAATTTAGAATCTGCACTACCCCAAGATGCTTCCACATAAGTTTAAGTTTTTCTGATCCAGTGGTTCTTGAGAAGATTTTTCAATGACTCCACCCTGTTTTTGTCTTTTCTTGATTAACTCCCCTTATGAGGGAACTTGGCCCTTCATTTTAAATATTTAAATTCCCCTTACCCAAGGATGCTTTCTACAAAGTTTGGTCAAAATTGGCCCAGTGATTGAAGTCGAAAATGTAAAAACTTTACAGACGTACAGACAAACAGATAGACGGACAGACGGATGTACGACGGACGAAATGTGATCAGAAAAGCTCACTTAAGCATTCGGCTCAGGTAAGCTAAAAATGCAATTTTCAACCTTTTGTATTTAATACTTTAACTTTATCCCTCTTTCTGAACAAAAATTATTGTAAAATCCATGAGAAAAAATAGTACCACATATTAAGTATTCATCCATTCATAACAAAACAATTTTCAGTTAGAACATCATTAAATTTGGTATATTTTGTTTTTAGTAATATATATATAATATAATATATATAATATTATAATAATAATATATATCTAATGTTTCCCGTGATATTTTTAGTATTAAATCTCAGTGCTCCGCTATTAAAAACATCCATTCTAAAAAATAAAGGAAAGGGGGTATACTTGATTTTTCTAGTATTACGTGATCGGAAAATGCCTAATACAAATTATTTTCATATTTTCTGATAGATAAGAGGTTTATTGACAAAATATCAAATTTTTGTAAAATTTCTTGAGGGGCCGCAGAGCTGCCCTATCGAAACTCCCCCTTTGAATAATTCAAAAGCGAGACTTGAAGTTATAAATTTAATAGAAAATTTGAATCTAAAAGATTTTGTGAAAACTATATTCAAGTTAGACGATCTTCGTGGAGAAAAAAAGACACCCTCAAAACAGGCTAGGCTAGACTTTTTTCTTATCTCTGAATCCTTGCTCCCTTCTGTTAGTAGTGTTCAATATGAAAACAGTTACAGATCAGATCATTCTTCAGTTGTGATGTCTTTGAAAATAAATTACTTTATCAAAGGTAAAGGTTTTTGGAAGTTAAACAATTGTCTTTTAACAGATAAGGTTTGTATTGATTGAATCAAAAAAAAATAAAAAATGATGTAAAAGATCAGTATGCTTACCCAGTGTACAATACACATGTAGATAATCTTTGTTCTTTCGACAACGAAGTATTGTAGTTCACTGTTAATTACCAATGTTTCCTGGATATTTTACTCATGGAAATTAGAGGAAATACTATACCTTACTCAAGATGTAAGAAAAAAAAAGATTTTTAGAAAATAAGATTTTACATTTAGAACAAAATCTGACAGAAAGTGTATTAGATACCCTTAAAATGAAACAAACAGAACTTGAAGATATACATAAGACAAAGTTAAAGGGACAGGTTATTCGTTCCCGATTGAACGGATGAAGGAGAAAAATCAGCAAAATATTTTAGTCAAATTGATTCTAGAAGTTATTTAATTAAAAAGATACCAAGATTAGAAAAAGAAAATGGGTCTATTATTTCAGATCAATATGATATTCTAAATGAAACAAAACTCTTCTATGAAAATCTATATAAAAAGAGAAATTATAGACAAAGAAAACTACAGCAAAAAATCATCAGAATATAATGGCATCCCAAAGCTGTTCTTTGAAGAATCTCTAAGTATAAAGGGTCCTGTAACAAAATCAGATGTTCTAATCTATCTTAACAAATGAAAAATGAAAAAAGCATAAGTCCAGATGGATTCACGTGTGAATTTTTACAAAATTTTCTTGGGTGGATATTGGCACATTTATCACAAGAGCAATCAATGATTCATACGCAAAGCAAACTTTTTCTGAACCAAACAAATTAGGCGTAATAACTTATATTCCGAAAACTGGTAAGCCATGACAATTCCTAAAAAAAAAACTGGCGGCCTATTAGCCTCTTAAATGTTGTATATAGATTAGCTTCAGGGTGTATTTCTGAAAGAATAAAAAAAATTCTTAGAAAAGTTAATACATAGAGACCAAACAGGATTTATCAGGTCGGAGAGAATACTCGAAATCGGGTATTATCCGTGAAATCGCGTATAATACTCGATATTAGGGTATCTTTGAATCCGCGAAATCGGGTATAGGAGTAGTAAACACCTAATAAAACTTAAAGAATGGGATGGCGCATGTTGCCGAGTTAACTTTCATCTAGATACAGATGTTTTCTAAAGGTATCACTAGCCAAGTAAGAATTTGGGCTTCAAGATTAAAGCGCTCGGGACAACAAATACCCGTGGAGCTCAGTACATTTCATTAACTGCACACAAAAAGGCGTTCGATTTGCTTTATATTTTACCTTATGTTGAAAGTATATGCATCTTCCTAATGTTTATTCCCAACACAACAGAATTGTAAAGTATCAGAATTCGGGAATTTATAATAATTCCACATCAACACGACAAACATGAACAATTTGTAAATAAATCAAATTATACGGAAACACATTTCACACACCAGATAAGATGTCATGTAACAAGGGATTGTCTATCGTATCTAGAAGTCATTAATTTTTTTTTTTTTTTTTTATATATATAATAGATTTATTTCCAAAAACAAACAACAAATTTTGAGGTAAAACTTCCTCAGAAGCCCTCTGTTAATACGTCACCTGGGGTGCCAGGAGCTCCCTGGATCAGTATATTTATATTCAATGTTCAATATACAAAAGTTTACACAATCTAGAAAGAGTAATGAAAAAGAAAAATCATGATTATTCATCATTGTTGTTATATATATTTCATTGAAAAACATTTCATATTAAAAATAAATATAATATAGATGAAATATCTAGCAAATTACAGTTTTACATATCAGGACTCTTTGAATATCATGGTTTATTTATATGTACATTCATGTAAATAATATAATTTTAACTAATATAACATTGAAAAAGGAAAAAAAAAACAGATGCGTTTCATTCTCGTATTTTGCATTCTTGTCCGGTATTGATTCAAAATTTACAAAGCACATACAATATCCGGTTATAAGCTGGGACATAAACATGTGAGTTATCGATTTTTACAATTGATTCAGTAACGAAAGAGTAAAATAAAAAATAAATAAATAAATAAAAAAATACTGGTAATATGTATGAAGATCTTTTGTGTTTATGAAATCCTTGTAAACCCTGGGGGTCCCAATTCTCCTCCAAAGTCATTAATTATGCTTCATTAATTACTTTCACATTCATCTTGTGCATAAAATCAAAATTATTTTTGAATGTATAAATAATGTAATGATAAAAATGTCTAAAATTTCGGCTAAAAGAACCCTCTTTCTCTTTTTTAAAAAATCTTTTCTTTTTTATTTATCATTCAAACATATTTGCAGAAAATGTCTTCAAAATTTTAGCAGAGACAGTGATAGTTTCAGGAATACAGTTTATGAGAGAACATAACTGCTGATCTTTTGATTTTGCTTTAGTCATCAATATTTTACCATTTCCTGTCGACTTCAAAAGGGGGGGGGGGGGGGGGGGGCTAAAGGCTTCTTGTTCAACTCTGACAAAACAACCTCTACATATGTCTAAGAAACCTCTCTTTGAATGGCACGGTCGGTTAAACTCGGTCAAATATTTTTAATCGTAGGGAAAGGGGGGGGGGGGTTAGGTTCGAACTTTAGTACCTAATTTTTTCTCCAAACACCAAAACTTTACCCATTCTTAGCCTATACTGCGAGGTGTCTGTGGAAAGTGGGGGGGGGGGGGGGGCTTAACCTATGTGAAAAGGGTTCAATGTCTTTACTAAGTATATATTGGGAAAAAAAGGGGGGCTAAGCTCCCCTAGCCCCGCCCCCCCTGGTTCCGACGCCTATGATAAAGAAAGGAAGTGGCTACGATATTTATGAAATTTTAATGTCCGATGAGGAATTATATTCCCAAAAAGTAAGACAAGAGTTTCCAAGGCAATTGAACACTCCATTATTTCAGATTGTTCATTAACATGTTCATAAACGTAAAAACTATAAGAAAAGTGAAAACTTGACTATGTAATTCATTTATCAATATGACTGTACCTCGATTTATATTGAGAAATTCAATATATTTTAACTTCATGAAAAGATGTACACATTTGACTTTTATTTATACCCCCCCCCCCCTCCCCACAAAAAAAAAACACGAAAATCCTGTTCATATGACTTCCCGCTCTCAATTTTCACACAAATGCATAAAATAAAGGTGAAATAGTATATTTTGTATCGCTTAAAATGCAACCAAAAAGTTTACGGTGTCTTTGAAATAAAAATTTCATGCTAAATTGACATAAAAATGATACTCAGCTTCAATTAGCTATTTTCAAACTGTTTTCCCGTGGGTATTTATTTCATCTTATTTTATTTTCTTTTTTATAATAACGTTGGTATTCTATAATGGCAGAGATATACAATTATGACTCGCTTATATACAGTACTCTTTAACTGTTAGGAGTAATTTATATTTCACGAGAAAGGGACGCCATATATTTTTCAGTAAAAATACATAACACGGCGTTAGTCGTTTAATTTCTTTAAAATTTCACGTTTTGTGAATAGTGCACAAATTAGAAAATTAAGTATATGGAATACTTTAATGGGAAATAAAGACCAACGAAGTGTAGTTATTTGTTTTTAGAAATTATATTGAAAAATAATAACGCCATTCTGTCCTCTTTGTTACCCCAGCAGTGTTTGTTGTGTGATTCAAAACTTATTTGACAACCTTATGAATTAGGTTTGATAAAAATAAATCCACAAGATACTGATGTACAAGTAACAGTTACTGGCATAATGCGCCGTTGCTTTATTCTTTAGTTTTTATAGAAAATTGCACGGAATACCCGATTTCGCGGATACAACGATACCCTAATATCGAGTATTATACGCGATTTCAAGGATAATACCCGATTTCGAGTATTCTCTCCGACCTGTTTATTTAAGGTAGATTTATTGGTGAAAATATTAGACTGATATATGATATTATGCACCAATCGGTGTTGAGAAATATACCTGGTCTCTTAATGTTTATAGACTTTGAAAAAAACGTTTGACACCATTTCATGGAACTTCATACATCAATCACTTTGTTTCTTCAATCTTGGTCAGTCAATTAGAAAATGGATAAAATGTTTATATAATAATACAAAATCCTGTGTTATTCAAAATAGGATTGTGTCTCAGTATCTCTGCCCTGAAAGGGGTTGTAGACAAGGTGATCTTATTTCACCGTACCTTTTTTTTACTTTGTACAGAGATTGTAGGTATTTTAATTAGAAAAAGTCTATATAACGGATATAAAAGGTATATCTATTGATGGTGAAGAATACAAGTTTTCTCAATGTGCAGATGATACACATCTGTTATTTCTGATGGCTCTCCAAGTTCATTAGATAGAATTACAAGAGTGTTAGATTATTTTGCATCAATCTCTGGTCTAAAAATAAATTTTTCTAAAACTAAACTTGTCTGGATTGAAAGTAAAACAATCTCAAAAGATGTATTTCATCACTCAAGATGGAAGTTTGATCCCAGTACTACATCCTTTGATTTACTAGGTGTCAATTTTCATCAAAAGTTCCTTTAATTCGGTCTTTGTTTTTACCAATGAATTCTTAGATTTAAATGGAAATTCTTACAGTTTTGATTTCATTCAAAATAACATGAAGGTAAACACAAACTATGTTGAATATGCAGGACTAAGAACAGCAATTAGAAAGAGACTATTCTGTTTTAAGAATTATAAAATAAAGCCAACTTCTAGACCACTGTTTCCATTCAATCTTGGAATTTTCTTAAAGAGTTAAAACGGTGTAAAGATATGTACAGTGTTCTCATAAAGAATAAAAAGGACAATATAACTTCAGTTATGAAATGGTTGGAAAATGGGAAAGGATTTAGTGAAAAATACTGGGAAAATTTCTTTGAGATATCTTTCAAAACAACTCAAGAATCAAAACTTCAATGGTTACAATTCCAAATTTTACATAGTATAATTTCTACTAAATGCCATCTGTTAAATTAAGACTTATTGATTCACCATTTTGCTCCTTCTGTGAGAAGGATATTAAAACTATTGATAATCTTTTCGTTTAATGTTCGTTTTGGTTAGAGATTGAGGAATGGATCGTGCAAAAAGTAAACATGTCTGTTTGTTTTGATAGGCAATCAATTTGATTTGGTAAATTTATATACAAAAACTCCTACAAGTTAGAAAATGTACTTATTCTGATTATAAAACAATATTTTTTTGCAAGTAAGTATGCCAAAACTATAAAATTAAACGTTGAGGCTTTGAAAAATGCTAATACTAAAAGAATTAAAGTAGAAAAATATTTTTGTTAAAAATTGTAAATATGATGAATTTGAAAGACAATAGCAGGAAATAGTTGAAAAACTTTGAAATTTCCCTCACCATTACTTATTTTATAAAGTGTGTGCCCCCTCATCTTTCTCACACACTCTCTCTCTCCCTCTCTCTCCCTCTCTCTCTCTCTCTCTACATAAACTTTCACATTAGTTTTTTTGCTTTATTTCAAACTGTCTTGTATATTTATTTACATATACGTCTATTTTTTACTTCTGTAATCTGTGTGAAAGAAAAAAAAACTCGTAAAAAATATTTGTTCCAAAGTATGATCATCTTTGATTGGGAATATTAATGTAGAAAGAAGAAGGTACAGTTTGAGCTTTATTGTGCCCTAAAAATATAATGTTCTTAAAAGGTTATGAAACTGGATTTAACAATAGTTGAGTAGATGGATATGATAAATAATGAAAAAATATGGCATGAAGGAGGGCCGTTCTGGAAATATGACGTCATGAATTTGGTACATCTCTAAGTTTAATGTATAAAAGCCTCAAAATGACTCATTTCTGTGCTAATTTTCCTTTAGAAAATAGTGTCTGCCACCTTCGCCCATTTAAGTTTTGGATATAACTGCTATGAAAAATCACATATCTCAAAATCTTTTCAGGCAATTTTTTTTTACAATAGCTCCAAAACTATGTTGTTTATAAAGCTTTCATTGATTAGCAGATAGAAAGTACCACTTGACAAAAACTGAATAAAAATATTTATCGAGAAAAAAATCTTTCAAATATGCCTTCTAGTATTTTTTTTTTTATATGCACCTGTTTAATTCTGTACTTTTAGTGAAAGGCGTCAACATGATCAATGCAAAAAAAAATCTGTTTGTCAATGAGAGTCAAGTTGGACTTCGATAGCCTCTGAAAAGATGTTTTCTCTGTTGTTAATTGAAACCAAAAGCACATTGTAAATGGCGGATTATATAGGGGTCTTGACGTTGTACATGCCATGCTTTCAATAAGAGCCTTTCAAAGACCATTCATGTCTAACTTGCCCTTTATTGACAAACATAATTATATTATTTCTGCAATGTTAAGTTAGTTTTTTTTCAACTTTCTACAGTATCCGTTAAACAATGATATATTTAAAACTGTAAAGTTCTAATTTTATATCTCACATTGTTTGTGGGGTTTGTAAAAATAAATTTGTGGACATGTTGACCTATTGATGAAACCTTACTTCATTTTTAGGTACAACAAAACAACTAACTTACCCTTATAAGATTCTACTATGCGCAATCAATTATTTTCTACAACCTGTATTAGTAATCCAAAGAAGTGTGTATAGTTTTAATATTTTTCATCAATACACCCGATTTTCTAAATATTGAGACTAAAATTAAAACTTGTGAAAGTACATAGATGTGTCAATCAAACACCTCAAAAAATTCAAAGTTTCAATATCTTTTAGATGAATAAGATTTTTAATGAATATTTTCGTGTGAAATGCTATTACAATAAATAAGTCATGATATTATACAGAAAATACTAACTTCAAATCTGTGTCTTAATGCACCTTTAAAAACACCCTGAAATGAATAAAAAGAAATAAAAAGAAAGAGTCAAAGATCTTTAACAAGATTAAAAGAAAAAGAAAATTAATGCTATATTTTTCTATAAAACAGTAAAAGATTTTTTTGAAAAACAAAACAGTTTCATTTGATCTGACAGTATTTGCATATGCAATAATATTTTCAAACCGGCAGTAGTATTCTTTGCGCTACTTTATAATTTAAAAATGTCATAACTCCATTCAAAAATCATTGAACCAGATCAAAATGCAAACTTGATCATAAAGTAAGATTCAGATATCTAATTATTTCTGAATTATCATTAACTACTGATTTCCTAGAAAAATATATATGAAAAATATAAGTTATACTTTACTTTTTTTCCTTTAGTACAGCCATACAACACATATCAGAGTCAGTGTTTGTGGGACTGTGTCGTAAAGTGGGGACCTCACAATTGGTGGCCATGAGGCGAGATATGGTGGATATTTGGGATAAGGTGAAAAATCAAGTGAAATCAAGTGATAATATCAGTGTGATGTTGAGTGGAAGTTACAGAGAAGGATTAAGGCTGGAAGGATCAGATTTAGATTTTATGTACTGGCCCAAAAATCATCGCGTAATCTGGGACTTATCTCAATCTCAGTATTACAACACACACAGACAAACACTGGTCCTCTGTGACTGTTCTGATAGCCCACCAGGATTCACTTTGTTATATTTACTGTCACCAAGCATGAACAGTGACATTCAAAGTGCTTGTGTTACAATGAATAACAGACATTGCATATCTAGTTCTAAATGCAAACAAATCGTGCTTTCCAAATCATCCCCAACCAAAGCCACTCCACATGGACCCTGTGCCAGAGGAACAATTAAAACAATAGAATATGATCAAGCTCTCTGTTTTCTTTGTGACTTTTGGCCTCAATCTGCCTCCTCATGGATAGACAGATGTCGTTCATGGCCACAGCCTCATGTTGTTTATAATATAGTTAAAAATGGATTTCACTTTGTAGCCATAGGAAATGGACTAAGTAGACATGAAGACCATGAATGGAGAATCTCTTAATCTCTCGCAGAACAAAAACTTGTGTAAGCAATGAACCACTGTCAATTCTTAACTTACGGCTTACTAAAATTGTTCTTAACAGAAATAATACACAGTGGGCAAAGTGATGATGATAAAATACTATGTTCCTATCACATGAAGACGGCAGTTTTCTGGGTGATTCAACAAAATTTAATACCTCACTGGTGTCCACAAAATCTCCTGGGGTGTTTCTGGGTCTGTTTTAAACTCATACTTAAATGGGTGTATGAGGGTGTCTGTCCTAACTTTTTCATTTCAGACAACAACATGTTTCTGAGTAAAATTCATGGTGAAAAACAACATCAATTATTAATAAGACTGTATGGGTTGTATGAGAAGGGTTTAGCATTCCTGCTACAAAGTCGCTCCATTAGGTCTTTTATTGTAAATGTCCTCCATAACCCCCTACTCTCCATCTGTACAGATGAACATGCTCTGATTTCTGAGGCTGAATTTGATAGAAACCTTTTCATTGAGCTACTCCTCTATAGCACACATCACAAATTCAACATACATGCTTGTATGAGATGTCTACATATAATAGAACATATGATAGACACATCCATCCTGACATTGTATCAAGTCCTTCTGCTACAGAAACTTACGGCTTTTGTCCTTGGGAAAACTCCTTTTTTATTACTCCTGGACATTTACACACATAAAAACAAACTGAGGTATAGAGTTGACAAAATATCCTGTCATATGCTTAAATTGGCAGTCAAGTTTGGTTGTATAACTGATATGTTGTACGTAGCCATGTATTATTACAAGACACTTAGATACACGGACACTTTATCTATTATAGGGGTGATCAAAACCAAGTTAGCACAGCCATATGTGATGTATAAGAGTATTGTAGATACAGAGATGTATACTGAGGCTGTCGGAGGACAATCCTGGACTAGAAAGATGAGACAGGCCTTAGCATGGGATATCATACTCGAAAATGATATCCATTCCATCAGTGAATTGATACCATGGATACTAGAACAACACTCCGCTATACAGAATAATGAGGGAATATTATATATCCCACCGTATATCCTGTTATGAATGTTAGAGTTCTTTTGCTACAGACATGTAGACAGAATGAGAGTACAAACTGCTCTAAATGAACTACAGACCCTAGTTCACTATGATCAGGGACAGCGTTTACCTTTACATCACAGAGACATATCGTGGCAGATTCTGGGGATCTGTCAACAGGTGACAGGGAACCTCCAGGCTGCTCTTTACTCATACCAAAATTCTCTGAGGCAAGAACCCTACAACAACATACAAACAGCTACATTAATGAGAATTGAGCAAATAAAGTTCCTTCTATAAGATTACTTAATTAGTTTTTTTTAAATGACAATCATTTATAAAAGTTTACCTCATAGGGTTAAACAGCATTGTGTTTCTCAGTCCCTGACTGATTCTGAACATAAGAAATCAATTATGCACTACTGTTAGATAAGTTATATAGAAACTTTTAAAAAAAAACTATTGCATAATTTTTATTTCTTAAAGGAGCTGGCGGGTTGTGGGCATTTTCAGACTATTTTGACCTCCTGTAGAAGAAAGATATACAAAAATGATGAAATTTTAAAACTTAAATGTATGAAATATTTCTTTGCAAAACGATAGTTGACAGCTTACGATATCTAGAAAATTAAGTTAAATCTGGTGATTAATTTGTTGACCCCCAGCCTCCTTTAGCCATTTCTTTTGTGCATATTTAATTTAATGCCCAATATCTATACTTATTTGTTGAAAAATAGAGATGATTTACTCATCTGATTCATGTTTCTTTCGAATAAATTGTCACCAAAACACATCTTGTAGTTTTTTTCTCTCAAACAACATTCATATTTTTTTTCTCACAAGGTTACCATTTCTTTTTTCTTATCTTTTGTTTCAGTTCAGGAAATCTCTGGAAATCTTTTATAACAGTAGTTCAAGTTTAAAGATTAGGTTAAAAATCAAACTGATTTCATGTAACAGATTTCGATTATTGGTTACGCACATTAGCAGATTTTTTTCGATCGATTAAAGTACACTTGTAACATTTTGAGTCTTATTGTTAGGAGAGGGGTCACTTTTGACAAAACCAAAACATGTATGGTAGTCACTAATATTCAGAGCACTGTCAAGGCAACAAAATTGAGGTGGTAACAAGCTCCCAAAAGCCACCATATATATAATGATAAAGTAAATCTGAGGAAAATCACATACTACCAACCTGAAGGTAACAGATACAGGGTACAAAGTTCAGCTGGTAACAATTGACAAAAGTATTTAAAGGCTAACCGGAAATCTCTTTAAGGAGGCTCATTACACCACTTTTTGATGACGTACTACACAAAAAATAAACCTCCATTGTGTCGATCGTATTCCTCTGGGGACGAATCGTACAGGTACCTCTATAATATGACCATGACCTTTAAAACGCTTCAAAAAATATATGAAACGTGCGTGTTATGAACAGTGAAAGCAAAGTAACGGATTCATTATGCATAAACCAAGAAGAATTGCTTTTAAGCAATAACAATAGAAAACAACAGTCAAATCTTCGCCAAACAAGAAATGTCAATTTCATAGAGATGCATGCAGTGAGCTCTGTCAATCAATGACATGTTTATATGGAGGAAATTCGAGTTAAAATCTACAACCTTGTTGAAATTAAAAAGTTATTTACTCGCGCTATTTACTGTGTTAGTGTTAATTTATATATTTGCTTTATTGATTTAAATGTATATACTGACAATTTAAAGCTTTGTTCTGAATTTTAGTTGTAATGTCAAACGTTCCTTGATGTTTTGAGTCTTGGGTAATAAGGAAAGATAACTCTTGAAAGTGGACTTTTTATACCAAATATTTTTTAAATTGGACTTTTCATTTCGTTTAAACATTCTTCATTCAATTTGACACATGTAATTCATTGAAATACATTCACTGTCTCTTCAGAACTCATTTTCTTAATGTTTTATGCACAGATTAAAAAGATAATGACATCAGTTGTTTTTTAGGAGAAAATTATTTTTTCTAATAAAATTATTATTAGGTATTATGAGGTATTTTCAATGTATGTACTTGTTTTAAGAAGATGTCCATCACTTGACACTGAAAATTCTGAAATGCTGTTAATAATAAACTTGAAATAAGACATTTCACTAAAATTAGACGAAACTAAAAAATTCTATTTTAAAAAATATTTATGATATCAATACCCCCATCTGGATATTTGACATCTACATTATAAGTGGTGCTGTACTGAAATCTAAAATAAACTGTGGATGTAATGAGCCACCTTAAATGAGTTGTGTTTGTGAAACACTGACAGGTCAAAGTCAAAGGTCAAAATATTTTTGATGCATGCTTCTGTTTGTTTAACGTCCCTCTTGAGAATTTTTCACTCATATGGGAGACGCAACCACTTGCCGGTGGAGGTCTGCAAATGTATAGCTATTTTGAACACCCAGGGCCACTGAGCAGTGAGGGATCTTTTTCACGCCAAGACTTGCCGTGATGTGGGACCTCAGTTTACATGGTCTTAGAACCAGTCCCCATTTCCCGCAGTTGATATTCTAAAGTTCATAAGGATCAGTCGCCGGAAATTTTTTGTAAATAGGCAAGCAATTAGAGCAATTTGATGCATATTCATTATATTTATTTATTTACTTCAGTAATAAAATAAAACCCATGTGTTTATATTGAATTGTTTTTAAAGGCAAATGCGTTACATTTTTAGAATTTTTAACTTACTTTATAAAAGGTATCAAGTCAGTTTAATCTTAATTTCTAAAATTTATGTAAATATTTTGATTTCTTGAATGCAGAAGAGTCTGAACTTTTCAACAAAAAAGTATCTTTTTTTAGTTGAGCATAATTTGTAATGATGACTCAAAATGTAATTAACAAAATTTTTACTTTGTGCGTTACATTTTGCATCGATATCAATGCAAAATGAAATAACGCAAAAGACAAATGTTTTTATTATTTAATTTGCATGGAAGATAATTCAGAAAGTAATATTGCAAATATTAAGGACAGATGATACAAACTTTTGTTAATTTTTTTTTTTGAATTAATAGCTTGGGTCATATTTTAATGAATAAAAAGAATAGGTTTTACCGCGAATTTTTATTGTAAGTTCCACAAAAATGGAATTTGAAGTAAAACTTATTTGTATAGAATAATAAGGATAGTTTCAGGAGGGTAGAATTTGAACGTCATAGAATGTTTACAATATTTTTATATTCTACAAATTTCTTATTTGCATCATTTGCAATGAAATTAGGTCAAAAAATATATACCAATCCATGAACTCATTTTTTGTTTGTATCATCTGTCCTTAATGATCGATTATGATCTCTACTAAGAAATTTATTTTTTAATTTAAATTCCTTGGTACAATTTTAAATTTACTTAAGTATATTCCTGTAGAAAATATGTCCACGTTACAAACAATAGCTTAATTTAGCTACTAACATTTTCGTATGCAATCTTTTTAACAAAACATACTCAGTATTTTTATTTGAGCGAAGAATCAAGGACAGCAACTTGTAAGAAATATACTCTGTACTTTATTGTAGAGTTTTTACAAGAGTGCTCTGTCAGAATTAATTCAATGTAACAAAATTCGTAATTTTGTTTCCTGTTATGATAATCACTGTGTGTGTAGAAACGAGTTATAATGATGGATTGACACAAGTAGACAATATAAAAGCTTTGTATAATTACGTATACTGTACAATTGCATAGAACTCTGGATTATTGTATAACCATATATCAATATAAATGAATAAAATCCAACTTCCCCCTCTGCTCTAGAGGAGTTTGATTTTACACAAGTAATTCAACAACCTACTCGAATTACAAACACATCAAGAACACTCATTGACCATGTTTACACTAATTTACCTGAAATCATTTGTGAAATTCAAGTGCCCCCCATAGCTTTGTCAGACCACTACCTGGTGTGTTTCACAAGAAAAACAAATACATTCTTACGAAAAGGAAAGCACACTGAGATAACATACAGATGCTTTAAAAACTTCAATGAGCACAATTTCCTAAATGATTATATATATATATATAGTGCGAATTTTACAACACTGGAAAGCATATGTGATCCAAATGAAATTTTGAGAAAATTTTATATCCTATTTAATAAAGTATTGGACAAACATGCAAAGATTAAAACTGCAGTGTTATACTATTATTAATGTCCATGGCCAGTTCTTCTCCTTGTGAGTGTTTTTTATTTTTGATACTGGTGACTAATGAACCAGATATTCCTCTTCATGGACCTGGTCCACCACAACAAAATAACATTTTCTCCGAAATGCTTATCACCGAAGCTGAAATTTATGACCAGTTAACTATTATTGATAACAGTAAACCACCTGGTCCTGATGGCATATCTCCAAGAGTACTAAAAGAAATATCCACATCTATTAAAAAGCCTCTAACAACTCTCTATAATATGTCATTAAGGGAAAAAAACTACCAGACATCTGGAAGTTATCGCAAATAACACTAGTCTTTAAAAATAAAGGGAGTGCCCAAGAGGTATCTAATTATAGACCAATATCTCTAACAAGTGTCATGTGTAAATTGATGGAAAAAATACTGTTTAAACATTTATATAACTTTATGAAGGACAATAACATATTATACAAATATCAGTCTGGCTTTCAACCTGGAGATTCAACTGTTAATCAACTGGTAGAAATATATAATACTATCATTTCGAATCTTGATAAAGGAAAAGATGTAAGATTTATTTTTTGTGATATCTCTAAGGCATTTGATAGAGTATGGCATAAAGGCCTTTTAACAAAGTTAAAAAGTTATGGTATAAATGGCAATGTACTAGGTTGGATTGAGAATTATTTATCTGATAGACAACAAAAAGTTGTAATAGATGGGTTTACATCAAACTCTGAAACAGTAAATGCTGGAGTTCCTCAGGGTTCAGTCCTAGGACCATTCCTATTCCTTTTATATATTAATGATATTTGTGATGATCTAGTCAACAATATAAGACTTTTGCTGATGACACTTCTTTATATGCTATTGTAGACAAAGAAAATATTACGCAATCACTTACTGATGATCTAGAACATATTGATAAATGGTAAAAAAAAAATGGCTAGTTGATTTTAATCCTAACAAAACTGTAAATTTAAATTTTAGTAGAAAAAATATTGTATATTCTCCTGTTAAATTTGGTGAATATGGCCCACCTATTATTCAAAATGATTCTCATACCCATTTAGGCTTACGTTTCCAAAGAGATGCTATGTGGACATACACATATACATACAGATAATACTCTTAGAATGCTCAAATACCAGGTTTCACGTAAAACACTCATTAAAATATATTTTGCTTTTGTTCGACCTGTGCTAGAGTATTCTGATGTAGTGTGGGACAATTGTTCTGAAAAAGATTCTAAACTCTTAGAAGATATACAAGTTGAAGCAGGCAGAATTATTTCTGGGTTAAGGTGTAACTCTTCTCGTACAAAATTGTATGATGAACTTGGATGGGATCTCCTAAAAACAAGGAGAAAATTCATAAGTTAATATTGTTTTATAAAATTATTAATGGTTATTCTCCACAGTATTTGTATGATCTTATTGAACCTTATCACCCATCAAGTCATTCGTATAATCTTAGAACTAATAATGCTTAATTCAAAATCCCTAATATTAGAAAAACATCTTATATGGAAAGTTATCTCCCCTCTACAGTCAAACAATGGAATACCTTGCCAGATTATATTAAAAATGCTCTAGGAATATGTTCATTCAAAAGTCTTTTAAAATCTCATTTCTGTAGGAAAAGTATTGAACTTTTTAATTTTGGAATAAGAAAGTATAATATAATACATTGCCAGATAAGGAATAATGCTAGTAATCTGAAAGCAGATTTATATAATCAACATTTAGCAGAAACTCCAATGTGTGAACATTGTACTGATTGTATTGAAAATGCCTATCATTACTTTATTGTTTGTCCAAAATAAACAATTCCAAGAGATGTACTCTTTCAATCAACATTATAAACTGTGATAATATTCCTGAATGTGATTTATTTTTAAATGGTAGTTCTAACCATGGACTTGACATTAATACATGTATACAAATATTTGAAGCTGTACATACATTTATAGCAGCAACAAAACGTTTTATATAAACACTGTCATATCCATATATAGATATAATTTTTATTTGTTAGAAGTACTCCCAAACCGGTACTACTTTGTATTTTGTCTCCCCCTGTAATTTGCCCTTTTGTTATTTTGTTCATTCTATTTTTCTCTTTTGTATAATTTTCTATATATGTCTTTTTCTGGTTTTTTTTCTCTCTATGTTACTTTGTTCATTTTTGTTTGTGTTTTTTTCTCTTCTTTTGTACATTCTTTTATTATTACTATTTGTTTTGTACCTTGACCTAAATGTAGGGAGAGGGCTAAAATAGGCTGCGCCTGCTGCCCAATCCTATTCACAATAACACCTGTGAATAAAATAATGTTTAAATTAAAGATTAAAACTAAGCGAGTAAAAAACAATAATCGCCCTAAATGGTTAACACCAGAAATCACTAAGGCACAACATATGCGTGACAGTTTCCATCAAAATGGTGACTTTGAAAACTTCCGAATCTGGAGAAACAAGATCACAGCACTTATAGACAGCGCAAAGATCAAATATTATAGGTCAACTATAGAGCAAAGCAAAAATCCACAAGAAATGTGGAAAACATTAAATAAACTAGTATCAAAATCAAATAATTTTGTACCAATGTCTATATCTGACAACAATAACACCACTGAGGACACGCAAGAAATTGTTGAGATTTTTAACAATCATTTTACAGGTATATCGGAGAAGGTTATCTCGAATATCCCACGGATATATTTTGATTGCGAGAAATTAATGCAATTTACAAAAACCAAGCTTGAACGTGGTAATAGATTTAGCATTCCCCTTATACACCAAAATGACGTGTTAGCTTTATTAAACAAACTTGATGTAAATAAATCGGCTGGTATCGATACCATAGGTCCTCGCCGACTGAAACATGCTGCACCAGCCATATACAAATCTATCACTCATTTAATCAATGTGAGTATTTCTACTGGAATATTTCCAAATGAATTGAAATCTGCAAAGGTAACACCAATATACAAGAAAGGAGATAGACTTGATCCTGGGAATTATAGGCCAATATCTATCCTCCCCACTTTGTCGAAATTAATTGAAAAACATGTTGCTAATCATATCCGTAACTTCTTATCAGATTTCGATTTACTTTGCAAATCACAATCAGGTTTCAGGGAATCTCACTCATGCCAAACTGCTCTTACTAAATTAATTGATGAATGGTTACACGCAATGGATACTGGTCAACTTGTCGGCGTAACCTTTCTTGATTTCAGCAAGGCTTTTAATCTTGTGAATCATGATATTTTGATTAAAAAACTACACTGCTATAATTTTGACCCCAATGCAATACAATGGTTTGACTCATATTTAAACCGTAGATTTCAGAGTGTTCAACTTGGAAATATAAAATCTGAAAAACAAGTAGTCACAGCGGGAGTACCACAGGGATCAATTTTAGGCCCAATTCTTTTCTTATTTTACATCAATGACCTCCCATTATTCATAGAGAAATCAAGCATTGACTTATTTGCGGATGACGCCACTCTTCACTTTTCTGACAGAAATGTTTCTTCCATTCAAAATATGTTATCTTCGGACACAAGAAATATAGAAAGATGGTGTTCTCAGAATCAGATGATTCTGAATACAAGTAAAACAAAATGCATGTTGATAGGCACACATCAGAGACGATCAAAACTGACGAACCAAAATCTAAATTTACAAATTTCAGATCATTTTCTTGAGAGTGTCACACATGAAAAATTACTTGGAATTCATATAGATAATTCACTTAATTTTAATACACATGTCGATGCTGTTTGTAAATCCGTATCTGCAAAGATATTTGTATTACGAAAAATTAAGAAATATCTTCCATTAAATACAAGAAAGTTATTCTATAATGCTTATATACTACCATCAATTGAATACTGTTTTACAATTTGGGGTAATGCATCAGCCTCTAGCCTTGAAAGGATTCATAAGTTACAGAAACTCGCAGCGCGCTGTATCTTAGATGCTGCTTATGACACTCCATCAAAACCCTTATTTGAAAAACTTGATTGGCTCTCGGTACATGAGGAACTGACTGTAAATAAGTTAGTATTATTGTATAAAACGCTTTACGGTGCAAGTCCATATTACCTATTTGAAATGTTCAAGTACCAGTCATCCAATTCATATAATCTAAGATCTGAATCTAATTTTGACTTGTGTGTTCCAAAGCACAAAACCAAAATATTTCAAAATTCTTTTCAATATTCGGGTGCAGTATTGTGGAACAATTTACCTTTAAATGTAAGAATGTCTCCATCACTTCAAAGTTTTAAAATCAAGTCAAGAAAATTTATAATAGATCAACGTTCTACTTAAATTCTTATATAATTGTATATCTGTAGACTGTATTATTAATGAAATGATTCATGTATTATTGTATGTTGTGTCATATACATGTATAATATTGTTGAATGTAATATCTATCATTGTGTATTATTTATGTTTTATAGAGGGCCTCAAGGAAGAATAGTGCCTGCACTAATTGAGTCACCCTCTTTAAATAAAGTATTATTATTATTATTAGTAGTAGTAGTAGTACTGTATAATTTGTGTATCTATGTGCACTTTCAATTGTATAAATTGTTAGTATACTGTATAATTCTTTTTATAACTGTGTGGTACTGTATATACAGTAATTGTACAACTGTGTAGTTTTGTATAATTGTATAACTGTGTAGTATTAGTTATAATTTTATGATTGTTTAGTACACATACTACATTATTGTATAACTGTTTTAAAATTTAGTACTGTATCATTGTATAACTGTGTAGTATTCTATATTGACAATTATAATGTGCAGTATTCTAGTAGTGGCTACTACAAGGACATTATAAACAACTATACAGTTATTTGTTTTTATGTACTCTATGTAAATGGGTAAAATCCTGACATTCTTATCTTGTCATCTCACTGTAAACATTCTTTACAAAGGTCTTTTGACCTCAGTGTATTTATTTGTAATGAAGTTTTTTGAAATAAAATTTATTTCATAAAAATTTTCCTAGCATTTTATCATCTGAAAATCCAATATTTTAAATGCAAGTATATGTATAATGGATGTTAAATGATTCTTTATGATAAATATACATGTATGTGTAGTTCAGTGGTCACTGTAAATTCCAGCTATTCTATACTCTGTATTTTATCACTCTGAATCACAATTTGTCATCGTCACAACAATGATTATAACAACAATTACAATGACAGTAATTAAGATCGAGAAACAGATGATTTTTTTCTTCCTTGCGGCACACTGATGTTTCTTTGCTTCCTCTACTTTACAGTTGATTCCCACTCTGTACGTCGTTTACCGCTAGTTATATTTATAAACCTTTGTATTACAAACAAAAACAGAAATATCACTTTTATTCTGAAACAACTCAAATATCTCAGAATTTATACATACATCATCAATAAAAACATTACATGAGTGAAAAATGCCCTCAGATATAAATATTAAAATGTACATGTTATTTTTACACATCTCAAACCAAAATATATAAAGAAAATTTAATTTCCCGTATCTCATGTATCAAAATGTTTAATACTAGTATAAAGACCAAGGACAATTTATTTTTGGAGGAAAAAAGGAAAATTGTCAAGACTCTATCAGAAAAAAAATGGAATATATCATGAAATAAAAAATCAACTACAATCTAATTCTGAAATAATTTTTATAGCTATGTAATTTATGGGGAAAAAAAACGTAAAAAAGTGTTCAAAATGACCTTTAATTTTATTTTATTGGGACATATTATTTTTGTAAGTCATACACATTGTACATCCTTAATTAAGCATAGAAATGACTAATGAAACAATGTTTTGAAGCCGTTCAAGTAGATATTTGATTGTGAAGAGCACAGAAAACTCAGAAAATTATTTATTTATTATGCAGGACTTTAGGAGACTGTAAGCTAAATCATGCATATAAAATAAAATATTGTCCTCTTCTGTGAAGTATCATTGTTGCCAAGTAGATGAGCAAGGTTAATTTATCCCTATACAATACATGAGGAAACATAAACATATTTGTCTCACAATTATAACATGAGGCTCAGATCACCGATTTAATGGAGTGTTTTGACCTCTACACCAGTGTTTGGGTCTATAGCTCTCATCATGAAACACTATTTATAAGTCTACATATCACATATCAGACACACACATTGACAAGACCAGCAGTGAGTTGTCTCCCCATTATCTATGTCTGAATCTGTCCCATTACTTTAACATCTGGAGCCACCTGAAATAAGATTAATGTTAAAAAGAATTGTATGGTACTGCATAAGACATAGATCTCGTAATCAAAGTGATCTATTTCAGTCTCTGGTGCAGTCCTATGGAGAATTATCAAATGGATAGCACATGATTATTTCAAATATGTTAAATTTTACAAATTGTATACACATAATTTTTTTTAAATTCAATAACCTACACACATGGAATAGTTTGTTGTTGAAGTTTTCATTAATTTGATTTTTTTAAAAAAGAAATTCACACAACTGTAAACCCAGTTATTATCAAGAGTAGTTAATTTGCACGTACAACAAATTCACAGTTGGTGGAACCAACAATGCTGGCGACATCTTCATTTTCTGCGATCTCCGTTAAAATAAGTCTCTTCTCTGAGTCCACGACAAACACACACTGAAATATAAAGGATTATAATCAAACACACACTGAAATATAAAGAATTATAATCTAGCATACACTGAAATATTAAAGATTATAATCTAGCACACACTGAAATATAAAGGATTATAATCTAGCATACACTGAAATATAAAGGATTATAATCAAACACACACTGAAATATAAAGGATTATAATCAAACACACACTGAAATATAAAGGATTATAATCTAGCACACACTGAAATATAAAGGATTATAATCAAACACACACTGAAATAAAAAGGATTATAATCAAACACACAACTTGAATGATGAAGATCTCTCACTTTTTACCACATTAGCCCCGTTTACTGATTAAGATTGACTCCATCAGAGTTAGTCCTACCTTGTCTGTGATGATCATATCCACACAGTTTTTACCCGTCAGGGGCAGATCACAGCTGTTCACTATCTTACTGTTTCCTTTCTGAAATATATCAACACTCATTAAACTTATACTGAACCATAAATCAAGCTACAAACTTATTTATAAGGTTTTAAATGAGTAAACCTAAGTCAGAATATTGTATAACCTTGTCTTGGTGCTCCATGGTTACAATAACCTTAGTTTTGTGACTGGACACCAGATCCATGGCTCAACCCATTCCCTTGACTAACCACCCTAAAAATATATAACAGATTAGTACAACAAGGCAAACAGTTCATTGGCTAATTCTGTTACCAAAGATAACCCATCAGAATTGAAATATGATATGAGAAATATGAAATCAAAAAACTGTTTTTTTTTTTCATACTGAGAACATGAAGTCTTGACAAAAATGATTATCAAAGCAAAACTTAATCTCATATTGAACACATTCTAGCTTACCGGAACCATCCAGTTGGCCAAATCTCCATAACGAGATACAGTACTTGCAATGCCCCTAATATGGTCAAGTTTATATGCCCCCTGTAAAAACAATATCAGTCACACAATTAATGGAGAAATGTGTAATGTCCCTAGTATGGTCAAGTTTATGTGTCCCCTGTAAAAATAAAACAATATCACTTGCACAATTAAAGGAGATTATTGTGATGCCCAGAGAATGGCCTACTTGATATGTCCTCTGAGACTCTGTAAAAATGAATTATGTTTCAAATATTTAATATTTGTGCCCCTTAAAGTTTCCATTTAATTAAAAAGTCTGGAATAAAGGATACGGAAATAACAAACAGTATTCAATATCAAAGTCCATAAAACAATACAAAATAGGAGCAGATTGATATATTTTAGTAGGAAATACAATGTGTAGTATTGAACTTGACATATGATGGATATTAATTAATTATATTAATATAAGACTGGACCCTTTGTGGAATAAGAGTATTATTTATATAAACTGTGTCAATTTTTTTGTTGGCATATTGAAGTTTAAGGGAAAATGGATTGTTTTAGCTGCCTTCTCTTCAGTTATATGTGAGGGTTTAAGAAGCTTACGATTCGCTATATCAATTTGATTTGAGTAATAAACGAACTCTCGAATCATAGCGAAGGAATCGTCACTGGAGAAGAAAGAGCTCCCTGGGATGTTGGTGGCGGTCTGTTTGCCCGCGTTGATCAGATCTGGGTCACATCACTGGATAATGGGTATGGACCCTGTAATGTTACATGTACAATAAATATTTTTTCTTATCAAAATAATGTTATAGTAAGAGAATTGGATATTAATTTCGTATCTCATTATCTCAGCCTAAATTACTAGATATAAAACAATTTATTCTTTTATAATCAAGTTAATTAGGAGACAAACCAATCCCATTATTCCATTTTCACTAAGTAGATGGACGGTCATTCCTGGCGGGATATAATTACTGGCCAACATTTGCATTCAAATACCCAAATTGGCTGAAATCATTGATCAGAAATATAAACATTTAGGTTGGTTGAACTTATTTTACCAGGAATATCAATAACTTTCAAATTGGCTGAAAACAATTATTTCACCATGCAGAAATATAAACAGCATTTAAATTGGTTGAAAGTATTTGACAAGAAATACAAACAACGTATGTCTACCATAAATGCAATCATGGAACTCCAGACCTGCCCGCTTTATGATTCTGTTTCTCATTTCCGCTGCCTTGTCATGTGTTTCTGGTTCTTCTTTACCTTCTGTCCGTGTTGTCAGTCTCTGTAAGGAAGATAATTCAGTTAAAAGACAGAGAACTTCTACTTTAGATTTACTGTATTATATTTTTACCTCTATCCACTTTTTAATTGTTTATTTACATCTCTATCCACTTTTCACTTTTTATTAATATCTCTATACTTTTTTTTTACTTTATTTTTACCTCTATCCTCTTTTCATAGCTGGGTCCTTTGATGACTCTCTGCACGTATACATGTGGAACGTGGACGTCCTCCAGTGGAATTTCTCCGACTTCCATCTCCTCAACTTCTGCGCTAACTTTTGTAGAAAACTGTAGTACGTGGTTTGTTCCAAAAAGTCGTAGACAGGGAAAACAGTTTTGTTTCTCTTTTCTTTATTAAATTTCTTTCCTTATCATAGCAAAGAGTAACATTTTATAAGCATGCACTTCAAGTTTCATGATGATATCACATCTTATAAGAAAATTATGGAAAAATAAAGAAAGAATATAAGTGTACACCGGCGCACGAAAGCAAGCGTAAATTACGTCTCTTATAATGTCATGATCTCTTTGTCTGCTTCACTCGCGGGTATTAACATTCAATAATTTTTTTAAAGTGATAGACCACTCTTGATTAAGGGACATATTTAAATTCATTACTGTCTGTTTTTTATACTTGTTTTTTTAAAAGCAGATTCACATTTTAGTCGAAATTTTGTCGAAAGATCGTCTTACATTGTAGGCAGCAGAGAATACAAATTGTTTGACGTCGTTCGCGGTCCAGATTGTTCCCAATTTTCTGCGTTTATCAAACCGTACTCTACTTCTTACATGTCGTAATTAACTTTTTTCGGTACAGAAGAAAAAATCTCATTGAATATCGTGCAATTTAAAAATAACGTTTTTATTGAAATTTGGTGTGAAATGTCACTTCTGTATTCTTTTTTCCCGTCTCTGATATATATTAACCATATCCAACACAATTTATTACATCTCCGTACGCGTTTGACGACGTCATTTTCATCATACACAATTTCAACGATACTATGAAAATCATGATGCCAATTGTCTGTTTCTAATGATATTTATATGAAATTTTGATATATTATTCAGATTTTGATTCTGGTTTCAGTGATTCTAATTTGAGTTCAATGTATTACGTAGTACTAAAAAAATGAAAACAAATGTAATATGTATATGTGTAAATTATTCTAAATTTCGTCCGTACGCCGACAGGCCTTATCGGCCTTCATTTAAATCGTCCTTATATTATTAATATGAAAGATATGTATTTAAAAATTCACAAGTTTAAAGAACAATGACTGTATTATGTCTATGCAAAATTTTGGTAAGTAATGGTTGCATGTTCAAAAAATTATAAACATTGTCTACGACTTTTCGGGACAAACCTCGTATATTACGATATAACAGGTCAGCTATTTAAAGAAAGAATTCAGAGGATTTGTGTCATACTACTTTTATGAAAGAAGTATAAGTAAAAGAAAGAAAGGAAGAAAAGAATATTGGTATTTTTGGACTGATCTGATATTAAAACATATAGTTTGCATCTTGTTTCCATTACTCTAATTAAAAAAAAAGTTTGGGGCTAGCTAAAGACAAAATTTGCATTTTCATATGATAGTTTTCATAGAAAGAGAGAAAAATGATTTTATTTTTTCAATCATATTGGCATTGCAAATAATAAAAGCATCGGACAAATTCTTGGAATCTTATCAGAGTATCGATGTACCCTAAGACAAAGCCGGGGGTGTTGAGTGAATAGCTGCAGATGTGTAGCTCTCCGAAAAAATATATTGATAGATCGGAGAGTTACAGTTCCATGTAGCAACCTCTAATGATAAAACGCCGCTTAATGATACAAATATCATTAAGCTTTGCAATTGCAATATTAGGAGACGTTAGCAGAGAAAGTATGTTTGTATGTGTCCGGATGGGATGTAGAGTGGGGGTAATATACATTAAATATTTTATTTAGTGTTACTTAAGTTGAATAATATAGTATTTCTTTAGGGTTTTGGGAAAGATTAGGGATTTTTTATTTTCCCTATTTGGAGCCTTCCCCCTTTGCTTCGAAAATTTTGCCACAAACTTGCCTTATGTGCAAACTAGGGTTTTTTTTATCATCCAAATTTACATCTGCTACCCAGGTTCTTAAAGTAAGTATTTCCAAGCGAGGTATTGTTTTCTTGATATTGATAAATCACTTCTGTGTTTCTTTCGTTCCATTTTGCATTTTGTACTTCTTTCTATCTATTGAATAAGATGAGTTAGTGACCTAGTGGAATCGATTTAACATCTAACTATGTAGCGCCAAGAATGGCAAGCCTTTAATACCGAAAGTCCAAGCACATCAAAGAATTGTACAATAATGAATTCGGATTAATTAGAAATAATAATATCTTATATTATGTAAAAGTGGTTAATTCTATTCCTAACTAGAAAGATTCCAGTCTGTCTCCAATTATCAGTAATTAATTATCGATTTTGGTATACCATTTATACTCCCTGATAGTCAGTTCTGCTTATAAGTCGTTGTACTTTTTTCATGTAAAATTATTTAATTAGTCATTGAACCGCTTATAGGTCGGTGGTATTTTACTAGAATTTGTCGATTTCAGATATTTATGTGTGTTTTCAATTTTTCTCTTTAAGACTTTTTTTTTTTAATTTTCTAAGGACTCGTCTATAAGTCGGACCGAGACTTTTATCAAAATTCAACTTCCAAAAAGCCTACTTATAGGCGAGTATAATAAGTTATGCCATCATCTTAGCGCATGTAATTAAATCAAAGTATTTTTGGTATCTGCAGAACTGTAGCGTTATGCTTTTATATTGTAATCTTTAACCATGACGCCATAGATCCTTTTTTGAAAATAATGCGCAACTTACGTCGCAAGATTTTCTGTGCACGGTTGGGGAGAATTTCTTAACTTATCAGTATTACACATACATACACTGCCTTATTCTAGGCACAATTTAACTACTATTTTATCCACCTCCGAACTCTTTACAGTCATCTCTACATACTAATTAACTTGCTTTTTTCAATTTTATTGCCATCCGACCAAAAAAAGATATACTAGTTTATCATGCAGATCTAAGCATGCTACATTCGAAAAGAGAATGTTTGTTTTCAAAAGGCGTTAAATTATTTCCCTTCCTATTTTATAAAATCAAAGAAGACATTAAATGAAGGCTTTTTTCGTATAGAAAACAAATGTAGGAAAATCTTTTTATTTTTGATTTCAATTGCGAAATTTTTGAATAATTCTAAGGTTCAAGTTTGCACTTCGCAAGTGAGTTAAGGCTAAATATGGATATTTCTATGCAAGTGAGCTAATAAAAAGTCAAAAATTGTATATTTTGTGCAAAGAGAAAGTTCAAATAAATTTTCTTATACATACTTAGTACCCACAATTTATTAATGCAAGTGCACATTATGACGTCATATTATGACGTCATTGTTCTCTCCCATTCAAGGTAATGAACCACAACATGGACGGTTACTCGTAATTTTAAACTTTCATTAAAAAGTTTAAGAAGTAAATTACATTGTTCTCTTATGTCTGTAGTATATGCTCCAACATTTAAAAATTTCAAATAATTGCAAAAAAGAACACGCGAATCTGTGTTTTGAAGGTGGGGTCCTTTGATTTTCATGAATATCAAAAGGAATTTGTGACAGGTACCCACTTCAGAGCTTTCGTAAACATCGAGCGCAGATTTGTTCAAAGTCGACATCAAAATATAATGTGTATGTTATATTTATACAGATTGTGTGAAAATATCTTTGTTGAACAACGTTGCGCTCTATGTCTTCTACTTAAAATTATCATGATTTTGAATCTGTTCGGTGAGTACATTTACATAGGATTAACCTCTTGTTGACCGGCTAAGAATAGATATTCCATTCCGCCACAGGTGAATACCTTTGGAAAGCGTGTTTTCTATAGGAAGCGACACATGTAGTTCGTATTTGAAAAGTGCAGACACCAGCTTTCCTTTTTATAAATAAAAAAGGCTCTCTGTAGACTTCGAAGAATATCACTTATGTTAAACTTTGAGGATTTTCTGGAACATTTTTTAATTCTCATGCACGTAATCATAATATTCCTGTTAATTGCGAAAAGCACACGCGTAGATGTATATAAATGCACAGTTAATCAATTTCTTACGAAAAAGAAACAAAAAGTTATAAGCAGAAAATACCAAAGACGTAATAATTTCTTCACATTTAATCAGTTTAAACAAATGCACTCGCATACTGACCACTTCAATATTCAAAGCAACTTTATACTCTTGTCACGTTTTTGGATGCTAGCTTCATGCATATAATATTTTACATAAAGTCGGAAAAACTTCAAATGTATTTATATTCGATAAATAAATCGGAATATTCATTTCAGAATTTACAGCAAATGTAAGAAATATATATATATACATGTCAGGCAGGTAGTATCTGGGGGAGGGGTGACCTATTCTTTTCAGGAATAAATCTTGAGTTCGTCATACACACAAACACACACACCTAAAACTTTCATACTCCTTGACGCTGTTACAATATGAATTAACACACATTAATGTTAATGGTTCTTTTTTCAAATAAAAAAATGAGTAATTCCTCCTAACTCTACATTTATCGTTTTCAAGTTTGGAGAAGGATTTCCTCGATCTTTTTCTTTTGTTTTATCAAATTCATGTTTATTGTTTTCTTTTTCTCAGCCTCCCCCCTTTACAAAAGAATGCGAGTATATGTCTGTGTGTATTAACCGTTAATTATAATGCAATCGCTTGTGCTTTTCAAACAATCATTCAAAAGAAAATTATTGTAGTGAGTCAAATATCTTGACATTTTATCTAACAATGATAGATTTTAAGAAAATTATTGTGATGTGGGGATTTTCAAAACCCCGACAAAAATACCTCAAGAACTAAAAAAGACTCCCACCGACCCCAAGTTAAGAAGAATACGAATGATGCAAAATAAAATTCAAAAGTATTGATGATTATTATTACCCATCGTATATTCTTTATTATTTCTTATCTCACGCTACAATTCACGGGCGTCTTCCTTTATATAATTTAAATGTCTCCGCCCATTTGTACTATGTTCGAAAAAAAATGTTCCGGAATTTTTGTGTTCAGTAGGTGTTGGAAATCGGATTGTATTTCTTGATATTCTAAGTTATTAATAATGATTGTACAAAATGTTAATTAGAAAGACTTTGTTATACACAATGAAACTAAAAATAAAACCGTATCCTCATGCATATTCTATAAAATAAAGGCAAAAAAGGGACCACGCTACTATACTTAAGTGGAAAACTCCTTTACCGTTTGGGAGTAAATGTAAATATAAAATTTAGAAAACGACATCTGTTGCCTTGTTGTGATGTTGTATATACTCCCAGGCAGTAAATTCTAGATTCAGAACATGACATCTTTATAAAATATGATTAATTTAATGTAAACTATTTATTTTATGTTTCTTGAACACTTTTTAAATGTTAAAAACATGCACTAAGATGATGTCGTAACTATAAGTAGGCTTTTTGGGAGTTGAATTTTGAACAAAAGTCAAGGTCCGACATATAGGCGAGTCCTAAAAATAAAAAAAAAAAATTCTGAAAGAAAGAAATTTATTAATATTTTAACAACTCGATTATAAAGGTTGGAACTTAATCTAATGCAGGAAATTAATATCTAAGATGACAACATTTACAATTAATTACTAGCATTTAGTAAATGATCTTGCACTTTTTAAAATGTCCCCAAAATATGCTTTGAAACGCTCATTAAAACAGCAGATTGTTATTCTACAGATACTAGCTAAATACCACCGACCAATATATAAGCGGGTCAATGACTAATTAACTAATGTACATGAAAAAATACGACTTATAAGCAGAACCGACTAACAGCCGAGTATAAATAGTATACCTAAATGGATCATTATTTATTGACATTTGCAGTAGAGACAGACTGAAATCTTTCTAGTTAGATATAGAATTAACATTTTTTTGAATAATATAAAAAAAAATCATTTCTAATTATTTCGAATTCATAATAGAATAGTTCTTTGATATGCTTAGAAGTTGGGTATATAAGGCATATAAGGTATATAAGGTATATATATTCATGACGCTACATAGTTAGATGTTTAATCGATACCACTTGGTTGCTAGCTCATCTGATTCAATAGATAGAAAGTAGCACAAATGCTAGGAGCGAAAGAAACACAGACGTGTTTGAACATGTTCTTTGTACTGTCTAGTTGGCAAAAATAAGCACGCGTTTGAGTTCCTATTGCAATGACATTTATTTGATTTTTATTTTTTATCGATATAAAAAGCAATACCTCGATTGGAAATACTTTCTTTAAGACCCCGGGTAGCAGATGTAAAGAAATATTCAATTTTACCATCACTATATAAAATATTTAATGTGAAATACTCCAAAACCCATCCCGACACATACAAACATACTTCGTCTCCTTACTTTTCTTAAAATTGAAAACTTCCATTAAACTACAGTGTAGTTTGATCGACATTTTTAAAAAAAAATGTTGATAGAAAGTTGGTGATGTTACATTGGACGTTAAACTGAAATTTGGACAGCTTTTTCACGGCTGATGTCAAATAGCTGACATATCCCGATCAACGAATACTATAGAAAACTAAAGTTAACTTTAGTTGACTTTAGTTACCTATAGTAGCAAAGTAAAAACCTTGGAACTTTGATCTGCTGTAGTGAAAACTTTCGAACTTGATTTGCAATTGTGAAAACTTTGGAACTGTGATTTACTAAAGTAAAAACTTTAGAACTTTGATTTACAATCATCGTCGCAAACCACGGCCAAAATGTATGATCTTCTCTCATTCTGGCCATGGTTGCATGAGACGATAATATTTCATAGCTCATTAAACTATTGACCAATGCAAGTAAAGCATAGTCGGAAATGTCCTTTCAAGGGACCTTTCAATGCCAAATTGCAGTATACTAAATATCGCTGATATAACTTTCAATTAGCAAACAGTTATTCAATTTTTCAAGATTTCAATGGAAACAAAACTTGTTATTGACTGAATATGATGTCAGAATAGAAACGCGTAAAAATTCGAGATTACGACACTTTTTGCTGATCAAGCAGCCAGGGGTAGGAGAGAGAGCTATATTAGAATTAACTACGGACCGTGGATTGAGACGATAAATTACTCTGTACTTTAGTGGAAATTTTGGAACTTTGATTTACTATAAATAGTGAAAATTTGGAACTTTGATTTACAGCAGTGAAAACTTTGGATTTTTGATTAACTATAGTAAAAACTTTGAAACTTTGATGTAATTATGTCTTGATTATGATTCTTTATAGTTCATTATATTTCAAGGTTAAGATTCAAAAAAGGTTCCGAGTTTTCTTTAAGAACCGGACACTTCCTTTCAAATAATAATGTACAAGAAATGAATATTAATTTATAGGTTGTCGCTTGTACCGAAAAAATTGATTCTAAAATAATCTTGCAACAGTACTGAATTCAAGTAATACTGATCACAAATAAAGGATAAATGAACCTTTTTCTAAAAACTATATAAATTATTCAATGTATTACATATACATTGTATTCTTTGTGTTATATATCCTCAAACATAAATTGTCAATATTGATGTCTCTCTTTTTCAAAATTTAGAGAAACAAACCAGATTAAAAGTACAAAAGTGAAATTATGAATTTATTTCTCGATATATTATCTGAAAGGTTAACAGTGACATGTGTTAAGCTGTATCAAATCTTAAATACAAAGTTTCGGTGAAAATATTCAAAAATATTATATATGTATACTTTAGGTTGATATTCAAATCATTATATTAAATTTTGAGGAATTGGCTTGTTCGCTTCTGTATTTTCATTTTAAAAATATGGTTCTTTTAAAAGGATTCGAATATCACTTTATTTATCTCTTTGTATTCATCTCTTTCTCCCAGATATCTTACTGTCTGTTTCTTAAACATCGGGGCTTAAAGTAGTTCCCTTGATTAGCTAGAAAACACAGTAAAATTTCAATAATTACCATTTATATAGCACAAGGGCATATATTGAATGAAGCGCATTGAAGTGGTAAAATTTTCCATTTGGACGAAACGTTCTGTGTCATGTTTTGAACGTCAATTATAACATAACAACACGCCCATTTCTTTAGAAACGAGAAAGGAATATTCGCCGTAATGTTTTAGGACACTACACTTCCCGCGACAAGCAACATGAGTTACACTGAAATTAAGAGTTTTAAATGAGAAGAAGCTACGTATAGAGTTCCCGCTTAAGTAAATTACGCATTGCAACGAAT
The DNA here is from genome assembly GCF_032062105.1 of Saccostrea cuccullata. NCBI lineage: Eukaryota > Metazoa > Mollusca > Bivalvia > Ostreida > Ostreidae > Saccostrea > Saccostrea cuccullata. Next base: position 44,669 of record NW_026939431.1, on the reverse strand, counting down.
TTGTCCATAATTATGATTTTATCATGTTAATTGGAGTTAGCATAGCACATGTATCAGTCGAACACGTGCTTACTCGGTGTTTATGTAAACCGTCAATTTCATTGGATGTTATATGTATGAAAATACCTGCTCTACAGGCATTCTATTGAATCATTTGACCGAGTTTTACTTTCTAAAGAAATGGGCGTGTCTAAAGATAGCTCAAAACGTTCCATCCAAACAGAAAATTTTACCACTTCAATGCGCTTCGTTGTAAATGTTTTGACAAGTGATATCGCATTATTCAGAAAAAGTGGATGTGTGTTTCTATTAGATAATATAAGCCGATTCTAAATTTTATATCCTGTTTAAGGTTGCAATTGCAACGCTTAATGATACACTAGTGTGTATCATTAGTCGTCAACTATGTCGATGTTTGCTTGTTTCATTAAGCGTCAGTCTTGCACTGCATTTGTGACGCTTAATGATATAATTCTATCATTAAGCGGCGATTAAGCATTAGCGGTTGAGATTGTCAGCTATTAATGCAATAAATTATGGCATTAAGTGTTGCAATTGCAACGCTTAATGCTATTTGTATTATTAAGCTGCGTTTTATCAGTAGAGGTTGGTAGGGTGGCACCCATTGAAAAAACTGTTTATTCATTGCGCACAAAAAGTGCGCTGTTTCTGGTCCAACATGCTTCGTTCAGATGTCAACTACTAGAGTACTTGAAAGAAGAGTAAGGATTTTTTTTAATATAGCTTTTTTTAGCAATTGAGGTAAGAATTTTGAAGAATTAATCAAGAAACGAGCGCACTTTTTTGTGCGCAATAAATATACAGCTTTTCAATGGGTTTTTCAATGATTTTTTTCCCTTGAAAACTTTAACATATGTGTTATCGGGATACGACCCCAAAAAATTTGTCCTGGAATTTAAAAAAAAAGTTTGAGTCTGGACAATTTTTTTATTGTTCAAAGACTACCAAAAATCTTTAGCTTCAAACTTAAAAGAAAATAATAATGATTTGATTTTTAAGGGGGGGGGGGGGAGGGGGGGGGGGGGGGGAGATTGGATTCATTTTCGTTCTCAAAAGATGTCACTATAAAAATGTTAATTAAGCTTTAATCAGAACATCGCGAGCGCCTGTGGAATATCAATATATCATACTGTTTTTCAGCCTAATCTATGATTGTGTCTTTTGTTTACAGTATAATATTTACATTACATATATTTTTTGCATATAAAATGAATTGAAATCTATTGCATTCAAAACACCATAAAACAGACAGGGTACCAAGAGGTTAAAACATGCGTTTTAGTTTGACGTCATAATCGTTAAACACCGAGGAAGTGCAACGTCACAAGCCAAAATCAAAAAATCACGTTCAAATTGACCAGAAGCTGTTACGTTGGCAAATCTATTCAATATAGCTTACACGAAGGATAATACATAGGTTTTTAAATAGAAATCACATTTGCAGTTAAGGTAGAAAGTTTAAAAATGTAAATTTAAGCAATGAATCATCATTTTTTTGAGTGATGTAGTTTCATAACTGCAACGGTGTGTGCAAACAAATTTTCATAACGTGTTAACGCGCGTTTTTCAATTTGTTTGCACACACCGTTGCAGTTATGAACCTATATCACTCAAAAAATGATGATTCATTGCTTAATTAAATAACATATAATTTGAGCAAGATTCGATAATCATGTGATGTTTGACACTCGCTTGAATCATTTCAGAACAAGGTGATCTCTGAAAATAGAACACCTTATGATAGATTCTAGTCTATGTAATCATTCCACCAACTGGCATTTGCATCCGTTTTCTTGCGCCCGGGTAATGAGCAAAAGTTGTCTTTAAAATTTTATATGGTCAAAGTGTGTCTTTTATTACGTCATTTTTATAGCCAGTATGCTAAACAATCTATATTCTGACGTCATTTTCGGCGTTATTACGTCATTACAATTATAAAGTGATGTCACAGTATGTGTTTATTTTTCTGATCTTTCCAATGATATCAAACTCAATAATTTCCGTAAAAAAGGTTATTTTTTTATTAAACAGTTCTCAGAACCTTTGAAATGCCCCTCGTATTTTGAAATTCATAGAAGTTGCCTCCCTTGTTTTAAGACTGAGGGAATTCCACTTTCTATCGGGAATAAATGGGAATAAATGATCGATAATATAGTTCTAATCTGTATTTTGGAAAAGAATAATTTAAAGAATTGTGGGTAGTGTTTCCTGAAATATTGCCTCTTGTTTCAGGTACTAAGTTTTGCAAATAATTAGGTACTAAATTATTGTGTATTTTACACATTGTTATTAGCTTTGCCCTATCTCTTCTATATTCCAATGGTTCCTAATCTGTTTCCAAATATAATGAATTTCTTGAAGCAATAATTGTAAGCCCAGTAACTATTCTTGTAGCAAATAATTGAACTTTTTAAAGATTCTCAATATCTGTTTTTGTGCATCCAGACCAAACTTCAACAGCATATTCAAGATGTGGTCTAATAAAAGATATATACATCTGGGATAGAATATCTCTTATTGACACAGTCAGTTGTAGTTATTTTAAGAAGCCCCAGTTTTTGTATGCTTTCTTTATGCTATCAATATGATAAGACCATCCTAAGTTGGACGACAAACGTATCCCAAGATGTTTGTGTTCTGTAACATATTCTAATTGGCAATTGTCAAATAATTTAGGAAAATGCTGTACATTTTTTAAATTAAAAAAATGCTGTTTTTGTTTTCTGTGGGTTAAATTTCAATAGCCAGTTTTTAGACCATTCATTTAGTATTTCAAGATCATGATTAAGATTCTTTACAATATGATTAACATTATCTGAACATTGTTGTAAAGAATTATCATCAGAAAATAATCTACAAACAGATATAATATTTTCGGCCACAAATCATTTACATACAATACAAATAACAAGGGACCAAGTACTGAGCCCTGGGGAACTCCAGCTTTTACATATCCTACAGAGGAAAAATTACTTGTTGTGTTCTTTTGCTAAAGTAACTATCAAACCAATCTAGCAAATCACCATTGATTCCATGCATTTTTAGCTTGTAAATAAATCCTTTATGCCAGACTCTATCAAATGCTTTCAATAAATCACAAAACACCATACAACAGAATTTACCTCCATCAATACTTTTTTCTATAGAATGGTATGTTTCTAAAAGTTGATTTACTGTGGAATGACCTGGTAAAAACCTGCCTGATATTTATAAAATATATTATGTGAATACAAGAAATTGTAAACATGTTTAAAATGATTTTTTCAAAAATTTTGCTTATACAACTCAGCAAAAAACTGATCTATAGTTTGAAGTAAAATGTAATAACACAAAATGTAATAATCCCAGTTTATTACATTTTGCGTTGTAACACTACTCGCAAAAGCTAATTTTCTATATATTTTGAAAAATTATATGCATCAATAATTCTTTTTTTCCTCTTAATAATTGCCAAAATTAAGGTGTGAAAACTGTGTAATCTAAAGTATAGCAAAACCAATCTGTTAATAAATATAGCAAAAAGAAATCAGAAATAAGTCTCGTGGACTACAGTGTTCATCTGGTTATACATTTTTACATACAGAATTGAAATCTTATATTGAGGTCATTAAGTAATCTTTATTGCTTCAATACAATACAATTTTTTCAATTTTTTAAGAAATAAGTAGGGATTGTATGTGTTTATTTTTCTAATGAATTGCGGAAATTTTAACTGACTTATAATACATAATAGTTAACCCCCATCCCACTGACCGCACAAATTCACACACAGAAAACACGGATCCCTAGTAATGTGGCAAAGAAAGCTTAATTAAGGACATTGGCAACGTTTTTGGCTTTAAGAGCGTTTGAATAGGTTTAATGGTATCAAACATCTAATTCAGGTCCTTTTAACCCATCAAGCCAGCCTTCCTTTATAGATTTTGCCATATCAATGTTTTTACAATTCTGAATGCATTTCCTATGTAAAATGTTGACAAATACCAGCAAATACCAACCTTCTTTTGAGTTACTTCCCTTAACATCTGATTATTATTCATAATGATAAAGATGGTTGTTTGTTTCTATTCTATTATTTACTTTATTGGAAACGAACTGTCATAAAACATTTTGGAAACGATTTATTATTAATATATAAAAATTGCATTTTGTTTAGTGTAACATTGAAAATTTTCACCCCGAGAAAACCGTTGAAAACATTTTTTTATAATGGTTTTCGAGGAGTGAATATTTTCAATGTTTCACTCAACTACATGCAATGTTTATTATATTATACTGAATGTATTATACAAATACATATAACAGTGAACCGTGCGCGCATAAATTCTGCGCAGTTGCTATTTTTTGGAATATCACCCTTCGTCAAGCACTGTTGACCGTTGCTACGCTGGAGGGCATGGCTACATTATTCGGCGGGTAATAGTGTTTTAACAAATGTTTCTTGACCAATCAGATTCAACTTATTTACATAAAAGTTTAATATCTTTTAATAGTGCTCCCTTCACAAAACATATAGAATCGTTCTCACCCGGTCTACCTTGCTATCACCACTTTCAACATAATTATGTCGCATCTTTGCACTTCCCAGCATACATGTACCTATTCTAAATGTCACTGTCTGCCCCCTCAGCACAATGTAAACATCCTCATCACTGCTTTTCTTTTATTACTGTAGAGTTCAATAATGAATAAATCAGATATAAAAAAGCCCGCGTGCTTTTGTTTACCTCTCAGTCTATCTATCTATCTATCTCTCGATACTACTCGATCTCAAATTTTGAGTACTCTGAGTAGGGTGCGCAGCTAATTAAAAGATGTAAAAAAAAAAAAAAGTAGAGAAAAGTAAATTTCAAAGAGGTGAAAAGGGAACAGTATTTAATTATTAGTGAAGATTATCAGTTTTGAATACTTTTAATATTCCACAGAGCCAAAATGAATTTGGACTACCCCATATATATTGGATTCCGAAACTTCATAAGAATCCATACAAACAAAGATACATTGCAGGTTCCAGTAAATGTTCAACCAAGCCTCTTTCGTTACTCCTCACTAAGATACTGACAGTGGTGAAGGAAAAACTTCAAAAATACTGTGCAACTATATATTCAAGAAGTGGTGCGAATCAGATATGGATACTTAAAAATTCTAAAGAACTTTTGGACAATTTGAAATTACAAGACTTTACAAAAATCAACAGCTTAAAAACTTAACACTTTTCAACTTTATACACAACAATTCCCCACGACGAATTAAAATCCAGGCTCTTTGATATCATTGACAGCTGCTTCTTCAATAAAAATGGAACTCGTAAATTTTCTTACCGCGTCATTGGTCATTTGCAAAATAATTTTGTTAAAACAGATTCTGATTGCACACACAAGTACTCTGAAGTTGACATCAAGAAGATGCTTGAGTTTCTGATAGACAATATCTATGTGGTTTTTGGAGACCAGGTATTCCAACAATCTATATGAATTCCAATGGGTACAAATTGCGCTCCTTTATTAGCAGACTTATTTTTACATTCTTATGAAGCAAAATTTATGCAAAATCTTATGTGTGAAAAGAAGAAAACACTTGCTGTGGCATTCAACTTGACATCTAGATATATCGACGACGTATTGTCAATTAATAATGATAATTTCCATTCCTACGTCGATACATAGAAAGTGGTTAGAGCTTTGACTGACATCCCTGTCCATCCATAGTAATAAAGATGATAGTGTCATATCTGCAAAGAGTCTGACCTGCGAGTTCATATAAGGGAGGAAAAGGATGGGACCAAGGACAGAGCCCTGACTGACCCCAGATGTGACGGGGATGGATGTGGAGAACTCGCCGTCTACAACTACCCTCTGGGAACGGTTGCTGAGGAACCCCTTGATCCATGCTAGATTTCGGCCTCGAAAGCCATACTCATGTAGTTTAAAAAGTAGTTTGTTGTGTGAGACCTTTTCAAAAGCTTTGATGAAATCTAACAGGATGAAGTCGGTTTGCTTACCGTGTTGAATGTTTATTTCTTTTCACCGCCTAGAGAATTCCTTACGGGAGATCACTCTCAATGACTGTTTTCATAAGTGAAAAAAACCTATGTATAAACCTTTTTTCCCGGAAACCCTGCGTTGCCAATGACCTTAACGCACGTAAATGTTTTGATTGATTATAAAGGCGACCCCCCCCCCCCGAAATATATTTACTGGTTTGGAGACACTTACAGATTTTTATTTCCTTACTTGTTAGAACATTTCAGAGTCAGTATTTTTTGAGTGGGTTTGCTCCCTCTTTGCTTTTCGAAAAATGAATTGATTTACCATTGGTATATATGTTATATTAATTTTTTTTCTTCAATTTTATCTATAATTGTGCAATTTCATCGAAATATAAAAAGAAAAGCGAAACATTCTCTTTCTATAGTTATTTAAAGTGCTGCCGGATCTGTAATTTAGAAAAGAAACAAGAGGCTCTTTGGCCACATCGCTCATCTGAGAAGCAGACCATGCTATTCTTAACCAGATTTTTCCCTTGTGGCCTATTGTGACTCATCGTACCCCACACAATTCAAAATCTACACTATCCCAGGATGCTTCCACATAAATTTCAGCCATTCTTGCCCAGAAGTTCTTGAGAAGGAAAATTCGCAGTACAGTTAAGGTGCGCAATGGAAATATCGACTTAATTTTGTATTTAAAATGTATTTGTAATCGGGATGGCGATTATTTTTATTACATTATATATATCGGATAATTGTACTTATGATTAATAACTACATATCGAGGAAGATTATATTTTATATTTAGACTAGTCACGTGATGCGGCAGTTACGCGATTTTAGCACATTGACTTGAAGTATTGATGTTACATATAAATATCACTAGTGCAAGGGCATACCGAAGTTAAATTTCCAAGTTTAGTATAGAAATATTTTCAACACACATTGTAGTTTCTAAAAAGTGCTGCGATCCTGTCTAAATTCTGCAATTTCATTGTTAAAATTATAATTGTATGATCGAATGCAATATTTTTTGCAGGTCAGCGGCATGAAATATTGATATAATTAAATTGTTTTTAAGATTTCATCAGGATCGCAGCACTTTTCAGATACCTAAATAGTTCTATAGTTGAAATGTAAAAGCTTTCTTTGATCCATAGAGTGTATGCCCTTACACTAGAACGATTTATTAAGACCCCCCATATTACCCTCCGATGTACTTGCATACAAATATTCGGCAGTGTCAATTAAATACGTAATGTACAGAAAATATATTAATAAAATAGTGAAGAAGACATGAAATTCAAGTTATTGATCCATAGAATATCTGTAAATAATATTTTATTTCATTAGAGAATACATATTTTGTTGAGAAAAATATTACTTGTTCTGTCTCTCACTGCATACAAACTACGTCACGTTGTAAGAAATGACGTCATATTGACAAGTGTATTGCGATTAGTGACTTTTTTATAACTTGTTATGTGGGATTTAACTAACTAACGACAAAACAACACGCTGTAGTAAGTTTTTATGTAGAAAGATGATTTCTTACTGGTTAAATTAGCAGATAAACTCATTTTGTGGTATTTTAGAGAAATGCTGTATGACGTATATTGTGAATGATGTCATAGTCAAGTTTTCCCGTACAAATTAGGCTCCGCCTCCTTTTTGTAACCTTAGCTGTGCTGCGTTTTAATGATCTTTTCCTATTGATTTCTATGTAAAACTTTGATTCCCTATTGTGGCCCCGCCCAACCTCAAGGGGCCATGATTTGAACAATATAGAATCTACACTACTCCAGGCTACTTCCACATAAGTTCCGGCTTTTCTGGCTCAGTGGGTCGAAAGAAAAGATTTTAAAATATTTGTCCTATATATTTCTATGGAAATATTTGATTCCCTATTGTTGCCTCACCCAACTCCCAGGTGCCTTGATTTTAAAATTTACAATCTACATTACATCAGGATGCTTTTAATTACAGAAGTTTCAGTTTTCTGGACCAGTGGTTCTTGAGTAGTAGATTTTTAAAGAGTTTTCCTATATTATTCTATGTAAAATTTTAGTTCCCTATTGTGGCCCAGCCCAACCCCTTGGGGTCATGATTTGAACAATTCAAACTCTACGCTAGCCCAGGATGGTTCCACATAAGTTTTAGCTTTTCTGACCCAGTCGGTCTAGAGTTGAAGATTTTTCCTATATATTTCTATGAAAACTTTAATTCTCTAAAGTGGCCCCGCTCAACCCCCGGGGTCATGATTTGAACAATATAGAATCTTCACTACCCCACATTGCTTTCACATACGTTTAAGCTTTTCTGGACCAGTGGTTCTTGAGAAGAAGATTTTTTAATGTATATTTCTATATAAAACTTTAATTCCCTATTGTGGCCCCGCCCTACCCTGGGGAGATGTCATGATTTGAACAATTCAAAATCTGCAGTACCCTAGGATGCTTTCACATAAGTTACAGCTTTTCTGGCCCAGTGGTTCTTGAGAAGTATATTTTAAAAGATTTTTCCTATATATATATATTTTTGTAAAATTTTATCTCTATTGTGGCCCCGCCCAACCCCTGGGGGTCATGATTTAAACAATTCAAAATCTACACTACCCCAGAATGGTTCCACATTAGTTTCAGCTTTTACTTGTTAATTGGTTCTTGAGAAGAAGATTTTTCATAGATGTTTCTATGTAAACTTAAATTCCCTAAAGTGGCTCAGCCCAAACCCCCGGGGGTCATGATTTGAACAATTTAAAATATACACTTCCCTAAGATGCTCCCACATAAGTTTCAGCTTTTCTGACCCAGTTGGTCTAGAGAAGATTTTTAAAGATTTGTTCTATATATTTCTATGTAAAACTTGGATTCCCTATTGTGGCCCCGCCCTACCCTGGTGGGATGTCATGATTTGAACAATTTAGAACCTACACCACCCTAGGACGCTTCCACATAAGTTACAGCTTTTCTGGCCCAGTGGCTCTTGACAAGTAGATTCTTAAAGATTTTTCTTATAGATTTCTATGTAAAACTAAAGTTAACTATTATGGCCCCGCTCTACCCCCGGAGATCATGATTTGAATAATTCAAAATTGACACTACCCCAGGATGCTTCCACATTTAGTTAAGTTTCAGCTTTTCTAGCCCTGTGGTTTTGGAGAAGAAGATTTTTCCTTTATATTTCTATGTAAAACATTGATTCCTCATTGTGGCCCCACCCAACCCATGGGGGTCATGATTTGAACAATTTAGAATCTATACTACCTCACATTGCTTTCACATAAGTTTAAGCTTTTCTGGACCAGTGGTTCTTGAAAAGAAGATTTTTTAATGAACTCGCCCTATTTTTGTATTATCTCCCCTTGGAAGAGGACCCGGGCCTTAATTTTAATAATTTAAATTCCCCTTCACTCAAGAATGCTTGTTTCAAGTTTGGTTAAAATTTGTCCAATGGTTTTTGAGAAGAAGTCAGAAATGTGAAAAGTTTACAGACGGACAGACAAAACGACAGACAGACGGACAACGGACAAAATGTGATCAGAAAGCTCACTTGCGTCTTCGGCTCAGGTGAGCTAAAAAGTCAAAACCTCATATCCTCTCGTTGTTTGGCCCCATTTGATCGTCGATCAAAAAATCCCTTCTCTTTATATCTCTCTGGGAATGGGAGGGGAAGAGGAAGTCACGCTTATAAACTTTCTTTAAATATTTCAAATTATGTTTCTTCTTTACCTTGAACACGGGCCACTACCAATACATGCAACAGTTTGACGCAGTATACAGGTATTAAATGATGAACTTGTACGTATATCTTTAGACATAAAATAAAGCTCCCGTCCAAATATATATTTTTTTACTACTTTTCCCATTGTAGCATAAAAAAATCAAAATAATACCAACATTCTACTTGGTCAGCAAATTTGGGTGGGGTAATATTAAAGGTAGCATGTTGCTGCATCATTCTATCCACCCCAACTTTTTCCCTAATAAAAAAATTATTTTGTCTATTTCCAAAGGGTTTTAATTAATTTTTTTTCGAACGTTGTAACTTTTAACTTTAATGCATAAATGTTTTAATGAAACAATTAATTAATGCATTTGTATTAATTACTTTCTCCATTTCCATTTATACTCGGCATGCCTATATTTACACAGTACAATGTTTATAAACAGATTTGGTTACTAGTAATAAAAGAAATTTATAATTTACAAGAAGTATTGTTTTTAATTACATAAACAAATAATTCTTAGTTGTTTTCCTGCCACCAGCACCTCTTAAAATCTCCTGCCATCAGCGCCTCTTAGAATCACCTAAGATATGTCCTAGGACAAGCTCGTAGTTGTCCTAAAGTTAGGACTAAGATTAGGAACTCTCCTAAGACAGGACAGCTTTGTTGAAAGACTAACCAGTATTACTAACTTTCGAACAGACTCATTTTAAAATTAAACCTTTAAAATAAAAACCACAAGAACTTTTTACGGAAATATAACTTTTATTTTGAATAAAAACTATTTTTTCAGAAAAGTTACATCATCAGTAGAAAATATTAAATAAAATCAAAATGCCATTTAGATATAAATAAATTGATTGTGTTGTATATTTATCATGTTCATAGGTATAAAATAAGTTACATCCCCAATAAAGAATTCACAGAAAACAGCTGGTAAATCACGCATTATTTTGAATACATATTATGTCATGTTAAAACTGTATTCATAAACTATAAATAAGTGTTTTATTTCCCTTATAAGGAAATAAAACGAAACAGCTGGTTATGCTCCAAAGACTAAATTCAAATTGTTAAAACCATTGAATAAAACATAGAAAGTACGTAAATCAAGTTTTCAAATAGTTCTCAGTTAACAAAATAGTTTTTAATAATCAAAATAAAAAAAAGTAAATATCATGCAATATCGAAATTACCTAGAGGAAATATCTGCAAGGTTCTCCAACCCTGTAGGGTTATTCTGGTTGCCCTCTCCCCAGTCCTAAATTAAAACTTCAAGTGGGCAAGTAAAAAAGAAAAGAAAAAACAGAAGGTTTAGATGTCATTAGCATATATTTACATTTCATATATTTTTTGCATATAAAGTGAATGTAAATCTATTACATCGATACTTGGGATGTCTGGGTCCTGCTAAGAGCAGGATGCTGTCCCCTATGGGATCAGGTAACTTTATTCTCTTATACAGGTAGATTTCATTTAGACCTGTTTGTCCTGGATTCTTATCAAAGAAATCTTGAATACATGTCTCTTTGTTTTTCATCTATTCTCCCTTTAAAGTAGTCCCTTCTGGTTCTACTATTTTCCAAAGATACTCTGAGCTTAAAACTTCCATGATGTGTGCTCTGTCCCTCACTCAGATCAGAAATGATCTCTAGGATTTTGTAGGTCTCCTTTTTATATAGACTCTCAGGTGTAGTTATTTTTTAACTTGCAGAGGAAAAAAACCAATAGAGAATTTTGAATTAGGAATAATTCAAAAATCTCATTCTTTTATCACTGAGTGTGACAAAAAAAAATCTAGGACTGAGGAGCTTGCTTAACAATAGAAAACACCAAATTTGAGTTCAGGGTCCTATTTATACTTAACACAGAAATAGGCGTTTGGACTGTTGAATTTCGCCTCGACAGATGGGGCAAAACTGAAAGGAAGGAGCACACAAGGCACAGCAACATACGTGTCCGCAAGGTAGAAAAACGATTTGTAATTCCTCGTCTAAACAAATGTGACATTTTCCTCGAGCCTGGACGTCTGGTTGTGGGTTCTGTAGAGGTTTAATCTCAGGTAAAGGTTTATATCCCTGCTGATCTAAACCCGCAATAAACACATTCATCACCCATCCTCGTCCCTTATACAGATTGATGTAAGGACAGTTGGGGTTCCAATAAGCATGTTCTACACAAGGATCGTCCTCGGGATCCCAATTACTAAAAATCATTCCACAATGAAAACAGGTAGCCTTATCTTTCACTCCCCTGTAGTAAAACCCGGCTCGAGCTAGGTCTGGTATTTTTCCTGAGAGAGGTTCTGGCCATCCGTGCTCAAAAGTAGCTTCTCTCTTTGAGAGCCGAGCATACTGGGGATAACGCATGGGTTGATCTAGCAATTTCTCAGTCATGACTGAACTTTTGATTTGTATTGACCCCCTTTTTATAGAGAAGAAGAAAAACAACAACACATAAAACATCAATTCATTTTTTTTAATTCAATGTCAACATATCAACATATCAATAACCATAAGGTAAAGTGTTATAAGAGGGTAACAATTGTCTCTTATCATATACAATTCTATACTTTTTCTCTAATGGTTTGTTCACGACTTCATGATCACGAGTCCTCTGGGTTTTGTCGGGATAAGGGACTGTCACTTCCTCTATTTCTCCCTTAAGCATTTTTTCTAAAGTCTCTGGGCACACCAACTGAGAGGTTCGATGGTTGAAAGTGATTCCTTTGCATTTATGAACCTCGGTTCCTTTGTCCGTCCGTTAAGCATAATTTTTAGGACCTGCCGACATGAATTTGGTGATGTGATCCCCGTCTAATTCGTCGGTCCATTCTCCTAAACTATGACCCAAGGTAGGATTAAAAGCTCCTTCCTGATGTTGGTAAATGATACTGTCCGTATCGAAATAAAGGCCCCGTTCTTCTAAAGGTTGTAAAGTCTCGTAGAGATGTAAGCGGGCATAGGCGGTGGTAAAACAAGCCAGGACCACGTTTCCAAAGGGACATTCTTCGACGAATTCCTGTTTGTCTTGAAAATTCACTAGAATCTTGTCTTCAATGGAATCTTCTTTATTGACTAAGAGTCGCACACCCTTGATGTTGAGAGTCGAATTTTGTAAGAGTTGATGTAATTCCTCTACTTCGTCCAAGTATCTGACTTTGGGTAATAACAATCGTTGAGCAAATTTTCCCCACAGACAATTTATAAAGAGTTTAGCAATGGTTCTTCTCACTGGATTCTTCTCGATACTGATCCTATCCATCATGAATCCTTCTTTGTATAACACCTGTCGAATGTAATCTTGTTCTTGTTCTGAGGTCTTACAGTCGGGGGAAATCCGGACGTTTCCTGTTTGATCTTGAGGAAGGTATTGATGTAGTCTTTAAATAAGTCTTGACTGCTTTCTTTGAAATGCCACACTTCGTAAATTTGCTCTAAGGTATACCCCATGTCTAGGGCTTTATGTAATTCGGTCGTCACCCAAGTACCCGTGAGACTACGTTCCCGATCGGTGTGTTGACATGGGTATTGAGACGTAGAGTCTTGTTGTTGGGCACACGTGCGACATAAGGGAAATAATAACTTACCTCCCGTCCGATAAGGTAATACGGGGTGAAAGAGGCCTCGGGGTGGTAAGACCCGACAGTGAATGAGACCGAAATAATTTCTCACGTCCTGGAAGTTGTCTGTGATGATCTCAGGATGCCCTAGGGGAAAAGGTCTGTGTTTCAACACGTAAGGGTATAAGGAACACACGTCCACGTATCTCATGTCCCCTTCTTCACAATATAATTTAGTGGCATTGGTCCGGCCTCCGTACAGGGCTTCTCGCGGTTTTAAAGGATCCGGAATGTCCACATCTCGTACAAATTGCTGTAAACTCTCATCTTGTTGCACTTGTTGATCGAAATCGTGCTCCCAGATACTACACACGTTGTACCCCATGTCCTCTAAATCCGCAGTCCTTCTGAAAGTTTTCTCGTGTAATTGTTGGTAAGTAAATTGGGTCCGGTGAGGATGAGTTTCAGTCTGTAAACTGGGATAGCAAGTGGGGCATCCGTGCCAATAACACCCGTAAAATTCGTAGACCGTACGAGTCGCTTCCTGGTATCCGTCGACGGTATAATTTCCGATCGGGACTTCGCCTCCGTTTCTGGCATGTCGTATGTGACATCCATTCTGATGACTCATCCAGGTGAGCCACCGACAGGCTTTGGCCGAATATTGTCGTGCCGGTTCATACACGAGGTTCGGAATGATGGCAATGGTGTCTTTAGGCATGAAATTTCGACGGTAGGCTAAGTTAGCAGCACTGGCAAACGTGATGGATTCCTGGAAAGGGTCCACATTGACCAACTTCTTGAGGGTGCTTCTAAACTGTGCACAGCATTGGCGTAAAATATCGACGTCCGAGATACAATACCCTACAAACTCTTTCTGGAAATCAAACACTTTTCCCCTCTGTTGGTCGTACCATTGGTAAAAAGCTTTTCGTCCACTGGTAGTCATTTCGTCCGGTTTGTAGAAAGCTGCCGGTGGATAAGGTCCCACGTAATTCTGGTTCTGTTCCGTATTAAAAAAGTGAGGGAAATAACCTTTCTTCAATTCGTTCAATCCGAAAGCTGAGGGCATCTTGGCCAAAGGAAAGGTTAAGAAACTATACGAGTCGATGAATTTGAGTCCACATATTTCCATGGACAAGATCTTACTCCCGTTCATGATCACGTTAGGTTTCAGGGGAGAAGAATGCACTATGTAATTCAAAATGAATTGTCCGTCGTATCCTTTGAAGTTATGGGCGATGACGATGGCCCCGTCGTGTACTAAAGTGGAATTCTTAGTACCTGTAGTAGGTTGAAATAACCAGTCCATGAACTTCTTTAAGGTGTCTGGGCCTTGAAATAGGTGCTGACGGGGTCCCATGTGTTGACAATGAGGACAAGGTTGGTCTATGGGTAAGTCATCGCAATGTTGACAGACGCGATGTGCCAGGCATAGATTAGGGACGTGAATGCCCGATTCCTGAGTGCATTCGAAATCGAAATAAATGGTAAACTCTAAGGTGCCTTTTCCCTTCTTCTTCTTCTTGGGTTTCTGTCGAACGTAGCACCGATGATCGGCATCGACGATTTTCTTACAGATCTTACACTGTTTTTGATCTCCGCATTTGTGATGAGGAAATAATTTCTTAGGTATCCAGGACTGACACTTCTCGCATAACCCCATTAAATTGCAGACAGTAGTGGTGGTTTTCTTACTATGAGGTCTTAAATGATTTTCGTAGCAGGTCCTGTTCTTAAACATTCTATGGCATTCCCGACATTTAATCTCGATCCCTTCATCGGGACATTGAGGGTGTTGTCCTAAACAATAGGTACAGCGATGAGGACATTTGGACCGATGTTCTGTGACATGACTGTACCACACGTTGCAATGATCACAGTAGTAGGGGTTCCCCGTTACTCCGGCCATCGATATGATGGCATCACAATGACGGTTTTCTAACAAAATGTTCAAACAAGTTCCATCTCCCCACCCTTTGAAGATGCGCTCTAAACAGAGTTTAGTGGAAGTAGATTTGAACTGAAATATTTTCAGACGATACTGAGGAGCTAATACCTGTTGTAATTTTGTCCACTCTGGGGCTCCACAGGCTTGAGTGATATCACATCCGGCCTGTTCCATGAGGGCTATGGCTTCTCGATTCTGGTCTAAGGACTTAAAATCTCCTGACCTCATGCGTTTCCATCGTTTTTCCCATTCCGGGTCTGGATGATCGGGTTTCTGACTGTGTAATCGAGTGACGACGATGGCTTTAGCCAAACAAAATTCATCATGGGGATTGACGATCCGAACGATGGCTCGTTTATTGTTCTTGAAAGTTTCTTTATTCAGTTGTAGATGTTTGGTTCTGTCTCCACCACTCCCCTGGGGATTCTCGATGTGTAACAGATCGAATTCCGTGGAGCCGTCGCCGAGTTTTGGATTTTTGGATTGTTGCACATGTTGTATTTCTTTTAAAATGACGTCTTCGTTTAATTCTTTACATTGCATAAACTCGTACGAAATGTCTGATTCCAGAGAATCGTGATGAAGGTTCAGACGGAGGTAATCGTTAGGATCACACTGCATTTTAGATTTGAAGTCTTGTAACATGTTTCTGAATAATCGCCGAAGGAAAGCTGTGTTTTCTTCTTCTTCTGGAAATTCATCGAAATGAACGACATATCTATTTTCATGCGCTTTAAATTTTGGAGAGGTCCTTTTTTGAGCTAGTCTCATGTGATAATACTCAGAAATGGGTTTAGGTGGTAAATCTATTTCTCTCTCGGTACTTTTTCGTTTCAATATTCGTCGAGCCTGTACCTGTTTTTCTCTAGTAGAATCCATGTCTATCAGGTAATGGCTCTGAGGGTAAAATGAACCCAGAGTGAAAGAAAAACCGTATTTATATACAGTGGATGACGTCACAATGCATAGGTAAGTCTATGGTATTTTTGCACACGGCCCCCTTACAGATGATGCAACAGGTATAAAAAAAGATGATGCAACAAGTATAAAAAAGATGATGCAACAAGTATAATAAGATGATGCAACAGCTATAAAAAGATGATGCAACAGGTATAAAAAAGATGATGCAATAAGTATAAAAAAGATGATGCAACAAGTATAAAAAAGATGATGCAACAGTAAAGGTATACAAAGGGGAGGTGGGATTTGAGGATCAGTCTTGCTTGACATTTCGAACTTGAAGCAATGATGAATACTCCAGACAACCCCAGCTATGTGACACCTCAAGGGTATGTAGGAGCCCCCATGCCAGAGTCACAGGATGCAGTGGGATTAGATTTGGGCATGTATAATCTTCCAGAATATGCGAATAAAGAAGATATGGGGATCCTAAATACAACTCTGGATGGAATTGTTAACATGCTGTCTGGTGTTGATAACAAGATGGATGATATGAACAACAAGGTGAGTGATGTTCAAAACCAGCTGAATCATCTGAAAATTTACATCACCAAAATGAAAGGAGAAAGCACTTACCAGAAAAAACAAGGGGGATCAGGAGAGACTAAGAAAACCAGACAGACGGATCCATGCTTCATCTGTAAAGAGTTAGGGCATTGGGCCCCAGATTGTCCCCGAAAAAAAACAGGATTCGTGCTACAAGTGCGGGAAATCTGGTCATTGGGCTAATCAGTGTAAAGAGGACGAGGAGGATCAACAATTGGTCAAAGAAATACAAAAACTGGAGAAAAAGCCTCAGGAACCCAAGAGAAAACTATCCCTGCTGACCGATAAGGCACAGAAGAAGAAGAAGAAAATGTAAATGTATTTTTTTTTTCATTCTGAATAAAAATTCCCTTGTTATTGTGTGTTAGTATTCTTTGTTTTCAGAAAATCCAGGTTTGTTAATGTTTTGAGGAAATCCAGTTTGAAAGATGATGCAACAGGTGTAATAAGATGATGTAACAGGTATCAAAAAGATGATGCAACAGATATAAAAAGATGATGCAACATGTATAATAAGATGATGCAACAGATATAAAAAGATGATGCAACAGGTCGTAGTAGCAGCGTACCAATGTAAACACAGTGTAAATACACCCCCGTATTTAGGGCCGACTATATGTAATGAATTAACCCACCTATCCCCCAGGGGGACTGTACTGAGTTGACCCCCCTATCCCCCAGGGGGGGGGGCCTGTACTCCCTTTCCCCACAGGGGCTGCACTAGGTTGACCCACCTATCCCCCAGCCCCAAAAAGTGCACTCCCTTAACCCACCCAGAGGCTCAGCCAATCAGAATCCAGTATTTTTGACCTCATTTGCATAAAAAGTGCACTCAGTTGATCTCGCCATCTAGACGGTTTATACTACTCATACCATTTTAATTAGAGAAAGCGTCAATACTACCTGTATGTGAACTTCTTTTTTAAATCTATGTAACCTACACTTTAAATTTCTGTAACTCGGACAGTGTCGGAAAGGACACAGAAATAAAATGCTATCTACATGTAGATAAATAAGTTCAATTTATCGGAATTCGACCAACATATGTAAAAAAAAATGGAGACTTGATGTTCAAAATTTTGATGTGAAGACTTCATCCTATAAAATCACGATTTTCAACGATACCTGGCGAGTTATATTGCATGTTCATATATATATATATATATATATATATATATATATATATATATATATATATATATATATATATATATATATATATATATATATATATATATATATATATATATACAGTCAAACTTGTTAAAGCGGTCACCTCTATCCAGCGGTCACTTGTCCTATGCGGTCATTTTATTTCCTCCCAATGAAATTTCCTATATAAAGTAACTCTATTAAGCGGTCACCTGCGTAACGCGGTCAGCGGTCATCAAATTTCAAACGAAATCGCCACTTTTCCCTGTCTTTAGCGGCCATTTTGTCCAATCACGTGACCTGATCTGGAGTCAGCTGATTCCCAATTTTTGTTACTAATGTAAATAATCAGTCAAGTGCGGCATCGTGAACAAAAACTAAGAATTGGTCTTTATTTAATGCCAATTATTTTACTGGATAAGCATATGAATCATTTTACAAACTAGCTGCTTCTAGCCTATATTTTACAAAACTCTATCAAGCTACGCTTATGACGAAAAAAGTTAACATGAAAAAAATGAATATTATTATTAGCGACACCTGATTATCAGTGTCTTATATCTTCTGGATTTTTAATCAAGTTTTAATAAAGAACAACATTATAAACATCTCTTATTGAATATGATATTTTTGTTTACCATTTACGCACAGTCATGCACTGTCAATATCGTGCCCAACTCTGCATGCTGTGAGAGTTGTAAATGTATTACGTACGCTTGATAGGCATTTTAATTTTCACACCTAGGGAACTTGCATCATTTGTTGAAGCCATAATTACGGTTTATCTACACATTGTGGCTTGGGTTTGTTGTGAATTTCACAAAGGAAACGACCGTTAGGGATTAGTAACGCTTCATTGCTCAGGACACCTGTACACCTGTTGATCAACTGAGAGTAGTCTGAGAGTTTATTATACAACAAATCATGTACATGTATTTTAAAAAAACATGAACAGAGGTTAATTATTTTAATCAAGTGTAGATAAAAAAAAAATTGCATGTTCTATTCATTCCATACGCAAGAAAAAAATGTTGTTTTGATGAAGGTGGATAATGCTACACCCTGTAAGTGTAAGATTGAATATACAGGTATTTTATTATTTTTTTTTTTCGGATTCATTGATTTTAGTTTGAATTGATCCTTAAAAGAAATGCATCTACTGAATGAAAAATAACAATTTAATAAGTGAGATCACTAATGTCCAAATACGTATCTTTCTTGTATATTTTGTAGTGAAATACATAATATATGTACACAAAACTGACATATAAATTCCTTTAAAAAAGATGAACCTCTATTCAAAGGTCACCTCTCTATAAAGGTCACTTTTGATGGATCCCGTAGGTGACTGCTTAATACAGGTTTGACTGTATATATATATATATATATATATATAAAGCACTAAAAAACCAACAACACTGTATATCCAAAATGTCGGATCTACCAAGTAGATACAAGGTCACGGATGGAAATTTATATAAAGCACTAAAAATGACCAACGACACGAACAATAAAAATTGTCAAATTTTCGGGACGCCCTGTCCCTTCCTCAGGACAAAGAAAAAAGTTAAAAAGTCATAAGAACAAAGGAAAAAGAGAAACAAAAACAACTAGCACTACTACTAAACTACTAAACACTAGATATTTACATACTTAATTACATGTTGAGTTGGAAATTTTTAAGAACATTAATAAAGAAAGAAATCCGGACCGCTATGAAATGCGTCCGGTCTATCGGGTATACTCGGGTGAAGACTTCACTTTTTCAAATAAACATAGACCGCAAAATAACACCATCGTAATTTTTTGCATGAAGAATGCTTTTAAACCAATATTTCAACTGAGAGAATTTCAAAGTGGTGAAATGCTTTTAAGTATTTCATTTTTAACGATTTTTCCGGAAATACACATTCCATGCATGTTTTGACCGCCATAAAATAGTAAAACGGGAATACATTCTAAAAATTATTTATTTCCACTTCCAAATTTTGATTCAGTTTAAAGTTAAATTATTGGAAATTCTCTGGGCCAATTATAATAATGAAGTGAATGTTGTTCTTTTAAAGGTATAACAATATACATTTATTGACTGAGTTCTAGGGCAACATGCGTTTTGTCGAGGGTCAACAAAATGCATTTTATCCGAGAACTCAGTCAATAAATGTTTTGTTTCATTTAATTATTTTTTTTACAAGCATGTGTTTTTACTGTCTTTCGTGACCGTCACTTTTGTACACCAAGGAATGCAAATGAGATCTATCTCCGCCCATTCTGTGACATAAGCGATCCTACATCTCATCGAGCGGTCAAACATCGATTTTTTAAGGCTGTTCAGCAAACCATTAGAAATGTTAGTCTTTTTTCGTATAGATTTGTATAGGAACGAATTTTCATGGTATAACAATAAAGGATGCTCTTTTTATCTCTAGCCTAGTGGTAGAGTGTTCGCTTCATGATCGGGAGATATGGGTTCGATTCTTGTTTGCGGCGCCGCATCAAACATAAGGCGTAAACATAGGTAGTGAGTGTTTCTTCGCTAGGCGCTCGGCACTTGAAGTGAAAGTCACGGGTCTTTTGGATATGACCTTAAAAACATCAGTATGTCCAATATATAAAAAAGGGAAAAATTATGAAGCGATCAATTACCGACCTGTCTCCCTAACCTGTATAACATGCAAAATAATGGAACATCTAGTAACAAGCAACATCATGTCACATGCAGACAGACACAATATCCTTAATCCTTTACAACATGGATTCAGAAAGGGCCTCTCATGTGAAACCCAGCTTGTGGAATTTATTGATGACATCACAAGAAACATCGATGAAGGGAAACAAACGGATTGTTTAATCATGGACTTTAGTAAGGCATTCGATAAAGTGAGCCACAGCTTATTAGTCATGAAATTGAGCCACTATGGAATTCAGGGTAAAACAAACAAATGGATTGAAAACTTCTTAAACAACAGAAGACAAGCAGTAGTTATAGAGGGAGAAACATCAGAATACATAGATGTGGAATCAGGAGTACCCCAAGGCTCTGTCATCGGACCAAGTTTATTCTTGTTCTACATCAATGACATGCCGAACAACATAACATCAACTGTCCGTCTTTTTGCCGACGACACCATCATGTACTTGACTATAAAATCACAGTCAGATAGCCAACAACTACAATTAGACCTTGACGCACTAGGAAAATGGGAAAAGAATTGGATGATGAATTTCCACCCGGATAAATGTAATGTCTTAACCATCACAAAGAAGAGGAAACCCATTAAACATCAATATACCCTCCATGGACATATCTTAGAGCAAGTTACATCGGCTAAGTATCTAGGGATCGCCATAACGTCAGACATGAAATGGAACACACATATTGCCAACATATGTAAAAAAGCTAACAACACTCTCGGCTTCTTGAAAAGAAATCTAAACATCAGTAACCCTAGCTTAAAGGAAAAGGCATACAAAACGCTAGTCCGACCAACATTAGAATATGCATGCTCAACCTGGGACCCATATCAACAATACAACATCAACAAACTGAAGGGAGTTCAGAAAAGAGCGGCTAGATACGTAAGAAACAACTACAACTACAATAGTGCAACATCAGTGTCCAATATAGTGAAAGACCTAAACTGGGCAGTACTACAAGACAGAAGAAAGAACACACGACTATGCCTATTCTACAAAATCGTTAACAACAAAGTGAAAATAGACCCTAGTGATAAGCTAATACCAACAGGAAGAGCAAGCAGAGCCCATAATGGCAACTCATTCAGGCAACAACAATGCTCAACAAATATTAGACGGGATTCCTTCTACCCGAGGACAATCAGAGACTGGAACGCCCTCCAGTACAGTGTCCGCAGTGAGCCTTGAATCCTTCAAGACTCACCTGGCTGCCTAATTTATTCTGCTCAGTTTTTAAACTCACTACTTGTATAGTTGCACCTTTTTTTAACGCGCACACCCTACACAGTGGCAGAATAATCAGCTTATTGATGGCGGCCGCTTTCCGGTAGAAGTAGAAGTAGAACATAGGTCCCGTGTCAAGACAGGCGTTGGCACGATAAGAAAACCCTCACTGTTCAATGACTCTAAGTTCTGAGAATAGGTCTAAATTTGAAGCCCGTCAACGGCAACCGTGAGGTTTCCATATGAGTGAAATATTCTTCAGCGGGACGTTAAACAAAAAAAAAATCAATCAATCAATTTAAGATGATTTTTTTAAAAACTTTTTTTAAAGTTTTTTTTTTTTAATTTTGATATAACCCCTTTGAAACTTTATGAATGATTTCTATTCAAACTAATGACTCATAAATATTGTAGCGTCGTTCTGTTGATGTTTACATGGCAAAAGAAAGAAAATCGTGTAAAATGATCTTTGATATGTGAATCTTTTTAAAAGTATATGTGACATTCTGTTGGAGGTTTATTTCAAACTTTCAAAATCTAAAAGTTGTAGGACCGGAAATCATGAATTATACTCTGATAATTCATGATTTCCGGTCCTACAACTTTTAGATTTTGAAAGTTTGAAATAAACCTCCAACAGAATGTCACATATACTTTTAAAAAGATTCACATATCAAAGATCATTTTACACGATTTTCTTTCTTTTGCCATGTAAACATCAACAGAACGACGCTACAATATTTATGAGTCATTAGTTTGAATAGAAATCATTCATAAAGTTTCAAAGGGGTTATATCAAAATTAAAAAAAACTTTAAAAAAAGTTTTAAAAAAAAAATCATCTTAAATTGATTGATTGATTTTTTTTTTGTTTAAAGTCCCGCTGAAACGGTGTAACTAGGCTAGGACCCCGTAAATCTACTTGTACTTGAGGATTTTCCTGTAAGATACACATACATTATTTTATAAGGCAAACATAGTAAAATGTACGAAATCGTCAGTAGAAAGTATCAATGGAACTTTGCACTTACAACTTTACTGCTAGCCCTTACGTTTCTCGTAAAAAATATAGGGGATCGGGTGGTTAACATCTGACTTAACAGTACCCAGTGCGGACACTTCGACAAAATTTTACTCTTATTTTAATCTTTTTCCTGTTTATAACCAAATGTTTTGCTCATAATCATTTATTTTATGAGGCAAGAATTTTTACAAATCAGAGTATGATAAATTTTAAATCTTAAAGCGAGAAACGACGTAGAGAGATAGTGTCAAAACCGGAAGTGCATGCTATTGATAAAGCACCTATCCATGAATAAAGCATACGTTTATCTCACAGATAGTATCATCCACATGTATGAGATAAATGTTAAAATCAACATTTTGATTAAAATGAAGTTTTACAACTGAGATGAATTCAGTATTTTCTCTATTTAAGTTCAAACTCTTCATAGATCTCGGATGGACTTACACCTAAAGATTTCTCTGAGAGGTATCAAACGATTTTTCATCTTATTGCATTAAGGAATCAAAAAAGAGATTTCCAAAGAACTTAAATATCTAGATACCTGGTATAACATTTTAAATAAGGTTTAAAAGTTATTTGAAAATCAAATTTATAAGTAAAATCAATTGAAAAATCAACATATCGATGGAAATTTGAATCGTTTTCTGCTTCATACTTGGATATTTTACTTGAAAAAGACACTAATGGTAATCTAACAACTAAGCTATATGATAAACGTGATGACTTTAACTTTTCTATCGTCAACTTCCCTTACTTATGCAGCAATATACCTTCATCACCTGCATACGGAGTATAATCTCAGTTGATTCGATACGCAAGAGCGTGCTCTACGTATGAACAATTTTTTAAACGAGGTAAATTATTGACAAGCAAGTTGATGAAATAAGAATATCAACAGTCTCGTTTAAAGTCATCATTTCGTTAATTCTATGGTCGATAAAATGACCTTGTCAGCAAATACAATTTATCAGTGAGTCAAATGCTGACTGACGTTTTTCATACCAATTGTTAGTCCATTATTTATACACTGAATTGACGACGGATTTTTTTCCGTTATTTCTTGATCATGACAACGAGCACACGGCGGGTGTGACCGGTCGGCAGGGGATGCTCACTCCTCCATGGCATCTGATCCCACCTCTGATGTTTCGGAGGTCCGTGTTTGCTCTGCTCTTATTTTGTATATTGTTTCATGGACGTTGAGATTGAATACTGTTCGTTATCTCCATATCCTTCTTTCAAATTCATTTATTTCAAAAAATGTGTTTTCCAACATATCAGTACTTATAGCTGCAATAATGTAGCCCTCTCCGATTTTTTTTGGGGGGGGGGGGAGAGGGCTACAACTCCTTAGGATCTCTATAATGGCGCAGATGCGGCAGTGGATCACTCCCGCACGGATTTCGGCTCAAATTATCAGTAAACGGCTATTTTATTATCATCTCTTACCTGGAATCCAAGTATGTAATTATGCAAAACATAAATCGATCCAAATGTATTCACAACGATCCATATATCGGTTATTTTTCGTGTGTGTCAACAGCTTAACTTGAATTTATCCGCCATGTTTATTGACCTTGATGGATTGTATTTTGGGAAAGCCAATGAAAATTTAGGTTCTATAGGAGCGGATCTACTAGGAATTCCCTTATTTTAAGCATACGTATCGCTGTTTGCGCAAATGGTTTTATTTATCGATGTTTTTGTAATATATTATAGCACAATCGTTTATAAACATAGACATTTGCTTGATTTGGTTGTTCCAAATTTCAAGCGAAAGTCTCACTACGTCACGCGTGAACTGTCATGGCTGCTGAATATTGCAGCTGGGAAAGACACAGATTTATTTTACATGATTTTCGAGTTTAACAGGTTATGTTGTTGACAGTGAATAAAAATTCCGTCTTATAAGAAGTAAGTTTAATGTAAAAATAATTTATTTTGCCTCCAATCACCCGTATCAAAAAGATATGTTTGCACCATTACGGAGATGCGATGGAATTGTAGCCCTCTCCAGAAAATATGAGATAAAAAAAATCGGAGAGGGCTACATTATTGCAGCTACAGTACTTAGTACAACAATATTGTTTATGAAATTGAAATGCTGAATGTGTAGATCTTAATCTTATGATAACAAAATAACCGAACCCTCGAATCATAGCGCAAGGATCTTCACTGATGAAGAAAATGCTCCCTTGGATGTTGGTGACGGTCTGTTTGCCTGCGTTGATCAGTTCTCGGTCATCCTCACTAGTTTATGGGTATGGGCCTTGTAATATTACCCAAAAGAAACAGTAAAAGTGATTGTAAGAGATATTTGATGTGTAGTCAATATCAAATAAAAATTATCAGTCTAATTTTTAATGAATCAAGTTACTTTAAGTTTATTAAAGCACTAAGCAATCACATGATTCCCTTTTTACTCTATGGATGGACGGTCATTCCTGGCGGGATATAATTACTAGCCAACATTGGCAATCCAATTCCCAGGTTGGCTGAAATTATTGGAACAGAAATCATTTAAATAGGCTGAAAATATTTCTTATAAAAATAAGAGGATTACGGGCCTTATAAGTCACCTAATAACCATAAAACAATTTTTCCACAATTCAACTTTGTTCGTGTTTTAATCCAGAGGCCATGAAATTCACAATTTTAAAAGCGACACTGCTGCCCAATTAAATATACACGTAACATTCTTTAAGTTTGATTACATAATACCAATAGGCAGAGTAGGAGAAAGAAAGGAAAAAACCATCTCTATCAATCAATTATAACCGGCAATCATCAGAAGTGTCCTCCCCCCTAACAGAAGACCCCTGATCATTAGGCCACACATATCACAATTTGGGAAAAGGAACCCATGCTCATCATAAATAATTTATGAATACCAAGGAGCAGATTTCAAAGCATGAATTCTTTTCAGTATATAACCTATAAAGCCCCTGTCCCGGATCCCCTGGCCCAGTGACCTTGAAATTCACAATTATGGAAAAATGTTCCTTGTTCATCATAACTATATACTTATATAATCAGCATTATATCCAGGAACAGAGATTTTCGGAGAAATCTTGCAATTTAAATTCCAAACTCACTGGAGCCCCCCCTTACGCCAGAACCCCTGAAAACAGGGCAATAAAATTTAGAAATTTTGAAAGAGGCGCCCTTCCTCATCATAACTATGTGAAAAATTCATTTGTTAAATACCTGTGGGCAATGAAAGATTTTTCAAAGAATTTATGGATTTTCATTATGTAATCAATAGAGCCCCCCAAACCAGTACCCCTGACCAAGGGGCAATGAAATTCACAATTTTGAAGAATGTACCCTTCCTTATCTCAACTACGTAAACATTTTTATAGCTTAATACCAAGGAGAAGAGGAGAATATTCTGAAAAAAATGATGCATTTTCACTATATAATTTACAGAGCCCCACCTTAACACCAGATTCCCTGCCTCAGGGGCCATGAAACTCACTATTTTGGAAGAGGCACCCTTCTTTATCATAACTTTGTACATAGTTCATCAGCTAAATATCCAGGAGTGTAGAAGAAGATTATTTACTATATATTTTACAAAGCCCTGCCCTAGCACCAGAACCCTGACCCTGCAAGGGGCAATAATTGCACAATTATGGCTTAAAAAATCTATGCATATTATAGTTAGTATTAGTTAGTGCCAAAAGTTTGACTTCTTGATGTCGAGGAGTAAAGATTGATTGATTGATTGATTGATTGTATATTGTTTAACGTCCCTCTCGAGAATTTTTCACTCATATGGAGACGTCACCGTATGCCGGTGAAGGGCTTCAAATTTTGACCTTTACTCGGCACTCAGGGCCATTGAGCAGTGAGGGATCTTTATCGTGCCAACGCCTGCCGCTGACACGGGGCCTCGGTTTTAAGGTCTCATCCGAAGGACCCGCAACTTTCACTTCAAAGTGCCGAGCGCATGGCGAAGGAACAGTTGCTACCCATTTTAACGACTAGGTCAGTCGCGGCCGAGATACGAACTCACGACCTCCCGATCACGGAGCGAGCGCTCTACCAACTGAGCTACCGTTCACGGTGAGGAGTAAAGAAGAAAAGTTTTAAAAGTTGCTTTAATTTTAATTTTTTTTACGTTTTAGCCCCATCACTCAGGCCCAAGGGGACAGGGGCCATGAATTTCACAATTTTTCCCTCCGTACACATAGTTATTGTATGCCAATATTGGTCGATATTGGTTCAGCGGCTTTAAAGAAGAAACTGAATATCTTCAAACATTTACGACCCATTGGAGACAGACACAATGCAGATAGAGATAGGTCACCTAAGTGACTCAGGTGAGCTAATAAGATATCAGTTATTAAACATCTATCGCGATATAAATACGGAATGGTCACGAAATCGAATTCCATAAAGTCCGAAGGGCTTTCTGATGATTTTGATCCCGTACCAACCCGTATTTTTAGTTCAATAGATGTATTTGAAAATGTTATCTTATAGCTTATATTATGTATTTATGTATGTGACCTTTATATTTTATATTTGCCTGATTAAGACTTTCAATGCGTGAAACGTTTCATTTTTTAACACAGTTCTTTCAGAAGTGTTATATGAAGGAAAACATTTGCAAATGTAAAAATATCACGGTATAACCATATTATTCAGATTTTCTGAAAGGTCATCCCATGTTATTTTGTTATTCAATGATTCTTAATATAATGTGGTCAATGTAATTTTCAAATATCTATAGTTCTGTCTACAATATATTCCATTATGGAATTCCAGAGCTGCCCGCTTAATGATTCTGTTCCTAATTTCTGCAGTCTTGTCATTTGCCTTTAGTTGCTCTTGGCTTTCTGTTATTGTTGTCAATCTCTGTAAGCATGACGGCCCAGTTAGAATTGGAGATATATAATGAAATACAGAGAATTTTTACTTTCCTAGACGTCTTCCACCTGTGTTTTCAATCTCTATACGGAAGATGATTCAGTTAAGATTGGGATTATCATTTTAATAATAGACACAGGACTTTTATCTTCCGTCCGTGTTGTCAATCTCTTTGAGGAAGATTTTTCAATTAGAAATAAGATATTTCATCTAATACATTTGAAATCAGTTTATAACCTACAAGGAATGAGAATCGTTTTGCAGTAAGCATAGTAAGCATGTGAACCTTTTTTGCTTTTTACTTTAATCCATTATCTTGATTCAAATCCCTCTATAATTTGAATGAAAGATATAAGATTTTCTCTTTTCGTATAAATTATTATCTAACCTTACGCACCCCTTTTTAAATTATACACATTTCATTTATGAACCCTTTCTATATATCTTTTTTATCCCCCCGTAACGAAGTTTCGGGGTTATATAGTTTTTGTCGTGTCCTTCCGTCAGTCTAGCTGTCTGTCCAGCTGTCTCTCTGTTTGTCCGCAAAATCTTTAACCTTGGCCATAACTTTTGATTTAATGGAGCTATGACTTTTTATACTTCACCAGTGTATTCTTTGTGACAAGACCTTTCTTTGGGTACCACAAAATTGGACCTTTTGAACTTGATCTCGGAGTTGACCTACTTTTTAAAATTTTTGACCTTGGCCATAACGCCTGAATGGTTAAAATAGGGTTTTCATACTTTAAAGATGTATTTTTTGTGGCAACACTTTTTATAGGATACCAATTACTTTGACCTTTTGGTCCTAACATGAGAGATTTCTTATGACAAACATTAACCTTGCAATTGGCCATAACTTTTGAACACTAAGCGCTAGTGATCTCATAATTTGTAATTTTTGTGAGAAGACCCTTTATTGGATAACAAGAACTTTGACCCTTTGACCTTGAAATTGACCTACTTTAAAAAGCAAATCTTGACCATAACTTTTAAAGGGTTAAGGCTAGTGCTTTCATACTTTACGTATTATATCCGTATGACAAGACCTTTCATTTGATAGCAAGACCTTTGACCTTGAACTTAGAGTTAAACCTCCTTTTTAAAGAATTTAACCTTGGCCATAACTTTTATAGTTCTATGCTTCTTACCCGGTGTGGGATTGAAATGCAGATTATAGGTGTTTTGCTTCAGAATATTTCATTTATTCAATCATGGATCTTCCAGGTGTGCGTAGAGGATAATACTGTGATTTTGGTGTTTGTAACAGAATCAGCTGTACATTTTATTTTATTTTCCGGTAAAGGATGCTCACACTGCGTTTGTCTGGAAATGGAGTTTGTTCGTACCGAATTCAAACCTTGTTCGTTTGTTTCATTGTTTTTTCACGACCTTGATTGATATCTGGGTTCGTGGTGATGATTGTCCAAGCCCATTACTAATATTGTTATTGCTCTTGATGTCGTGAATGAATTTTTCAAGCCAGGTATTTCTCGAGGAACCTTGAATGGGTAAAACGCTAGTCCCAACAAACAATGTGGCCGTCACAGACCTGAAAATCTGTCTATTTTACCTACTTCTTTAATTGTTTTTAGTTCCTCTTTGAAAGAGCTCAAAATATTTACATATTTCTCCTGATAGAATGACACATTTATACTATATTTGTTAAATGTCACTTTTAGAAAGTGTTGTGTACTCTCATCAGTATTGATGATATTTTGATTTCCAGCAAATGATTATGTTAATTCAAAACAAAAACATTTAAATAAGCTTGAATTGATACTTTGGTTTATATATATTAGACTAAGCCATAAATATTGGCTAGGTAAAACATGACACAATTACACATTGCAATTCAACATTGATAACAGGCGAGATAAGTGCTGCCCCAAAACGCGTCTTATCAGTTCTGCTTATTACATATTATCAAGCTTAAAGCTGAACACGACCTGGAAGAGGAATGTGTCCGCCATTTTTGTTCGGATTTTCGCTACATCTGCAGACCACTATATAATATTCTATTAACCCTAACGACATTTTGAATGTTTGTAATTGTAAACCACAAACAAACTACTACATGTATTTCTTACAGACTTTTATTCATTGAAATTTTCTTCTTAAGATTTGGCTCTAATAATTGCCATATTATGATTTATATCATGCATGACACAAAAAGGTTATATTTATCAAAATAAGTATGGGGATTTTTCTTTACTATATATAGCATTTGATACTTTTCAGTTCTTACCTTTCAACATGGACCCAAGTAGAAATTCACAAATGTAAGTATTAATGAAGAACTATTTGCATAAAAATTCTTGTATTATTTTAATCAGTTTCTTGTAAGTTTTTGAAAAATAAAATTAATGAAAATCTTATAACGATTGATGCCTGTGAAGCAATTTGTTTCATTTTATTTTATCCTCTCCATATATTTCATTTTAAAAGTAAATAAGAGGCCTATTGGGCACAACACTCCTCTTAGGCAATTTGTAATTGTGACAATTGATTCCCTCTGAAAAAGTTTGATTTCATATTAATCAATTCTTTTACCTAGGCATTATTATTTAACTAATTTAAAGTAACAAATACTGAAGATTTATTTCAATATCAACATAACTATGATATGCTTTTCTGTGGGTGAGAATTTTTTTGTGTAGTGTCAGGATAAAAAGTACATTTAAGGGGGCCGAGTGGGAAATCCATTGCACAATACTTCACGCAATTCCTTTAAATGCAATATGCATTATTTTGATGTTTATGTTTTATTTTTTTAAGTGCTTCAGTACATGGAACATGTAAAAAAAAACCATTGTGTTATGCATCGTTCTATTATGACGCATCTTCGCTACCCAGGGCTTTCTAATAAGATACTCTCCTATTAATTCCTTGACATACGGTGTTAAAAAAAGTTACAATTTTTTTCTCCAGTTCTGATTGGGAGACGATTACAGCTAATCGACTAATCAGCAATTGTTTTTTGTAAATGACGATATATCTGCGGGATACATCTTGACTCTTTAATCTCAGGAATGAAAACGCAAGTAAACAATGATCCGTGAGATAATATGCATTTCTATGAATAGCTATGGTGTCGTTAAATATCTTCTAAATATGTGATTAAAACTCTCTATTGAAGTTACGAATTTGTACTATTTATAATAAATAAAATGAACTCAATCATTGCTTCTTAATCATTCTTTAAAAAAAAAAAACTATGATTAATTTTATTTAAATATATGTCTTTATTTCTGTCAATGACGCAATCTGTGCGTACCTGATTGATTCGAGATCACGTGACGAAAATAATCCCGTCTTTTGACTTAATTCACCGTATGCCAAGGGTTCATGAGGAGAGTAGCGTATCAGAAACCCTTGGATAGTGAATATGATTATGACGTTGTAATAAAAAGTTATTTTTGTTACCATCCCCAGCGTGGCTCAGTGGTTACAGCGCCTTCTCTAAAAACACGAAGTAAGTTGATCCTTACTTTGCAGGTTCGAATCCCACTCGAATCAGAAAATGGAGTTCGGGCCTTCTGATAAGGAATATAGACCGCGGTCTCGTGTTGATAGATGTTGGCGAAAAAGACCCTTCACTGCTCTACAAAATTTGCTGCTCTTCACCGGCAAATGGTGGCGTCTCCATACGAGTGAAAAATTCTCGATATGGACATAGGAAAACACAAACAAACCAACATATTCTTGTTTACTTCGTCAGACATCAATGTATTATCCAGAGAAATTATATAACAGTTGCAAAAGAATACATTGTTTCAATTAATTTTCCAAATGTTAATAAACAACAGTGATTTTTATTTTTGATTTAGTTCATTGTCTTTGAACATTTTTCCTGGAGATTGATTGATTGTATATTGTTTAACATCCCTCTCGAGAATTTAATACTCATATGAAGATGCCATAACTTGCAGGTGGGAAGCTACAAATTTTGTTTTATACTCGGCACTCAAAACCATTGAGCAAGGAGAGATAATTTTCGTGCCAGAACCTACAGTGACAAGGGACCTCAGTTTATACGTCTTATCCGAATGACCGGTCTCCATGTCCCACAGTAGGATTCAAACCCACGATGAAAGGATTGATTCCTCACTTTGCGACTCTAAAGCAAACGCTCAAACCACTGCGCCACGCGGGCGACTCTTTCTACACTAATATGGCAGGTATCCTCTAGCTTTGTTGAAAATGATCTAAATACACGGAATGTGTGCACCTTCTTATGACTTTTTTGCGATGTTAAAATGAAATGTTTTTTTAATGTTTAAAGCTTCCTTAAAATCAATGAATGATAATTGGAATAGCTTTAAATGTAAACTTTTGTTACGTTGCAATATTTATATAATGTTGTAATTAATTCAGATGATACATGTACTTTTTGGGAGTTGAACTATGTTCAATTTCCCTAGGTCGTCATGCGGTTTCTAGCGCAGTAATTTATGATTAACTAAAGCAAAGCCCGTCCTGTTTGACCGGAAGTAACTTTGATTTTAAAAAAAAGAGAGAAATGTCGTCTCTATTGATTAAACCATCCAAATCTTTGTTGAAAATTTCAAAAATAAGCCATTTTTGCAACTTCCGGTTTGACCGGAAGTGATGTCACACTTGGAAAATTAAGTTTTATGCTTCCAATGACAAATATTTCCTAAAAACATGTCAAAAACGACAGAAAAATGCAGTTTCAGACTACTTCCGGTTTAGCCGGAGGTGACGTCACAGGACGTATTTTGATGACATCAGTAGATTTTACTAGAAATTCTCAACAACTTTGCTTCTTTGATGTATAACAAATTCTCAATACTTTTTGAGATATCTGGAAAAAACTTTCGGCCCCTTTAAATCTCTTAATTTAGGGGGTCAGCTCCTTTTTGAGATATCTTTTGAAAGATCTTCAAATTCTGCACAAATTATGTTCTATATGTTGTAACAAAATATTTTTAGTTTAGAAGATAAAAAGGAAAATTTGAGTAATTTTTGGCTCTTTTAGGCGTCCTAATTTTTGACCCCTGTATAGCGCCATTTTGAATAGAGAAATTGAAAAACAAAAAACCGATGTGCACAACTTCAGTCCTTCTATTATCTAAAATCAGTAAAATTTATGTTCCAGCTTTAGCCGTCTCTGAGCTTTTGTCTGGGAACCAAAGCCTATAAATTTTCGTTTAAAGGGAAATAACTCAAAACCGGAAGTGAATTTTTGAAATGTAAGACCGCATTCTGATATAGTTTAGTAACGTCTAGTAACTCTGAAAATTTGAGAGAAATGAGTGAGACATGAGGCTTCAAAGTAAGCGTCTAGGATATAGAAGAAAAAAAAAAGAATTATAATCATTACCAACAGAATCAGTAGAAGGTCTTCCGTTGGAAACGGAAGACCTTAATTAAATAGTGGCCGTCGTGGTTCTTCTGTGTCGACCAATTTAGTCACCTGTGATATTAAAAATAATAAACTCGTACCAGTCTATATAAACTCGCAGAAACGTCTGCAATAAAAATTGTCCATCTTATTTTCGTGAATTAACCTAATTTTCATAATGTTTGAAAGTAATCGAAACTGAATTTTATTTAACTTAATTTGAATATCATATTTTGTCATCTCTCTCGAGAAATGACACATTAATTTGATTTCCGGATGGAAAAAAGTCCCAGTTTTCTCTCATTTATTAATCGGCAATTCTCACTGACTCCACTACGCTACATTACAAAAAGTTCGGGATCATCCGAGGAGCAACGACTGGTCTGCTTAATTGACCATGGCGCGACTATCTAAATATAGAGATGTAAACAAAGAGCGATCTGCTTTATTATTGATAAATAAAACAAGCTGCACAGAAATCATAGAGAGTGAGACACACACACACAATCGCCTATACTTTAAAATGTGCATTGTATGTTCCTATGTATAGCTTCCTGTCTATTACGTAAATGATGGCCAAAATTCGATAGAATCTTCAAACTAGGTCAGCGCGTGTGAAAAAATTCTCTGCAGCCAAGACGTGGGTCCAAGAATTCACAAAAAACAATATCAACTTTTACAAAACATTTACGTAAGCAATCGTATTGACCGATATGAATTGAAGGTGAAAACTTCAATTTTTTGGTACATTTGTACATTTGTCATTCTATAACTTGCTGTCATTTAAAAAAATAATGATACAAGTCTGATTCAGGGAATGGATTATGTGTAAATGTTTTTTTTTTTAGAAATTAAAAGCACAAGTTATAAGCAGATACATAAATGCCTAAAAAACTACAGACATTGGTTGAAAGATCAAAAAGACTCATTATGAGTATTTCTTTGCATAAACTATCTATTTTTTTTAAGGATTTACCATGATCTTGCAATCATTTTCTTTTCTTTATGCAGTATAGAATTGCATTAATGGCAACAAAGTCATCAAATCACTTCTCCTTTATTATTGAAAAGAAGCCAAAATTATAATGCAGAATAATTATTGTTCATTTTGGTACGCAGATAAAGTTTATTAAAACAAAAAATATACGCATTGCACGTAAATCATTGACGATCACTAATGACACAATCCGATACAGTAATTAATAATGATAATTTCCATTCCTACGTCGATACGATATATCCTGGTGAGCTTGAGATAAAGATACCACAGAGTCCGACACTTCTGCTTCATACTTGGATACTAGTATTTTACTTGAAAAAGACACTAATAGTTATCTAACAGCCAAGTTATATGATAAACGTGATGACTTTAACTTTATCGTTAACTTTCCTTACTTATGCAGCAATATACCTTCATCACATGCATACTGAGTATATATATCTCAGTTGATTTGATACGCAAGAGCATGCTCTACGTATGAACAATTTCTTAAACGAGGTAAATTATTGACAAGCAAGTTGATGAAACAAGAATATCAACAATCTCGTTTAAAGTCATCATTTCGTAAATTCTATGGCCGATACAATGACCTTGTCAGCAAATAAAATTTATCATTGAGTCAAATGCTGACTGACATTTTTCATACCAATTGTTAGTCCATTATTTATACACTGAATTGACGACGGATTTTTTCCGTTATTTCCTGATCATTAC
Organism: Saccostrea cuccullata; assembly: GCF_032062105.1. NCBI lineage: Eukaryota > Metazoa > Mollusca > Bivalvia > Ostreida > Ostreidae > Saccostrea > Saccostrea cuccullata. The sequence continues at coordinate 9,857 of NW_026939431.1, read as the reverse complement.
AACGAGCACACGGCGGGTGTGACCAGTCGGCAGGGGATGCTCACTCCTCCATGGCACCTGATCCCACCTCTGATGTTTCGGAGGTCCGTGTTTGCTCTGTTCGTATTTAGTATATTGTTTAATGGACGTTGAGATTGAATACTGTTCGTTATCTCCATATCCTTCCTTAAAAAAAGCCGTAAGTTCAGGGTTGGCATATTAGGACTCTTTTTTTTTTACAAAAAAAAAAATGAATTACTTAGTATTAAATCTTACGTATATTTTGGACACAAAGAAAGGGATAGTTTGCCACCTCTAAATCCGCCAGTGCTGTAAAAAGTTGATTCTGAACAGTAAACTTTTTGATATGTAATTTTAGTTCATTCTCTAGTTTATATCTCAAGTGGTTCAATGGCCAAGTAATTTAAAGGAATGAGAAGGTATAGGAAATCTTTGGAAAGGATCGGAATTATTTAAAATAGCGCTTTTGTTTGCTGTCAGAGTAAAAAGCTGTAAAATACATGTAAGGTCAAAAGGAACGCTGAGGTTTTACCCAACCACTTTCAATTTGTTTCAGCAACAAAGAGACAGAACAACGTTTCGTTTAAAAAATACTACGGAAAAATAAATGTCAGACATTTATTTGTTCTGACAAGTAGAACGGATCTGTTAGACTGGAAAAATTTTTGACAGATCAAACTCGTTTTTTTACCTTGGTAAAGGGAGAAAATAAGAGCATTTAAATGCTATTAAAGTTTTTTTGATATTCGATCTCACGATTTCAAATGACCTAAATTTTGCATCCTAATTAATTTCACAAATTTATCAGGATTTAGTTGGTCACGTGTACAACACTAAAATTGAACTTGAAAAATGTGCGTGGGATTAATTAATACATTTCAACATGTCTGCATATAAAATTAAAGTGTATTGCAGTAGTACCCTATAAAATGTGTCATTTAATTCTATTATATAATTAATTAAAACAATTAAAATAAATGTAGTGTATGAGTATGAGTAATAAATGGTACTGAAAGAAGTTTGAAACATACCCACAAAATAGTATTATTGCATACGAAAAGTTGAGCTTAGTTCTGGATAATTCTTTCTAATTCTTACCTCAAACGTGAAAAAGATAGATTTATAAAAATGAAGTTCGCTTATATTTGACATTTGCACGAAGTGCGTTGGACCAAATTATCTTGCAAACAAGAATTGCAGCATAAATAGACGACATTTTAGATTAAATCAATTTCAAGGCCAGAAGGGCTATTAACAACAATTACAAGTAATGTTTTGTTCACTTTTTTGTGCGCAATAAACATACAGTTTTTTTTCAATGGGTGGCACTGTAGTTCTCCGGTCTGTCAAAATATTTTTTCGGAGAACTACAGTTCTTCAGCTAATTTAAAAGCAGCCCCATGATCGTCTCTATTCAAATGGTATTGAAATTATTTTTAATGGTTCGTGTTTTGTCTCTAACAGATCAGTTCTAACTGACTTGAATCTGAAAGCATGAACATGTTCCTCTACTTTCTGTGAGATCTTTCAGATTACAATGTTCAACTCCCCAGAGTACTTTTAGCATTTTGATATCCCTTCGTGACACAGGGCCATATATATCAATGATGGCTACTTTTGATTTTATAGTCGCACACTGTATTCTATAAAATATATTAACTTTATAACTATTGCCTTTGAACACTTGTAAAACATTATTGAAATCTTCATTAATTACCTTAATTCTTTTTAAGAACGATTATCATCAGGGAACACACACACACCCACCCACACGCACAACCACACACACGCACACCCACACACACATGTTCCCTGATGATAATTATTTTTCCTTACAAATGTGACATTTGTACACAGTATATAAATATTATCCTTCATTTTTACCAGTTGGACAGCCATACAACATATATCAGAGTCAGTGTTTGTGGGGCTGTGTCGTAAATTTGGGACAACACAACTGGTGGTCTTGAAAAGAGATGTGATGGACATCTGGAGTTTAGTGATGTCTACAAAGGAGAAATTGGTCAGTTCAATGTGGAGTGGAAGCAGAAAAGAAGCAATCAATCTGGAATGTTCAGATATAGACTTTATGTTTTGGCTAAATAATCACCATGTGATCTGGGAATTATCTCAGTCTCAGTATTACAACACACAGAGACAAACACTGATCCTCTGTGACTGTTCTGATAGTCCACCAGGATTTACTTTGTTATATTTACTGTCTCCAAGCATAAACACAGTAGTCCAGAGTGCGTGTGTTAGAATGAATAACAGATATTATATATCTAGTTCTAAATTCAGACAAATAGATTGTTTTACACCACCAACACAACATCCAACTCAACATGGGCCTTGCATCAGTGGAACATACCACGGATTAGTAGAATATGATCAAGCCCTTTGTTTTGTTTGCGATTTTTGGCCTCCATCTGCCTCTTCATGGATAGCCAGATGTCACTCATGGCCCCAACCTTATGTTGTTAATGCTATAGTAAAAGGCGGATGTCACTTTGTAGCAATTGGACATAAGCTAGGAAGTCATGAAGACCATGAATGGAGAATTTCTTTCTCTCTGGCCGAACAAAAACTTGTGTATTCAATGAACCACTGTCAATTTTTAACCTACGGCTTACTTAAATTGTTTTTAACAGAAATAATTAACAATGGAGCAGGTGATGCTGATAAATTACTGTGTTCCTATCACATGAAGACAGCAATTTTCTGGGTGATTCAACAAAATACAATACCTCACTGGCGTCCACAAAATCTCCTGGAGTGTTTCTGGGTCTGTTTTAAACTCATTCTCAAGTGGGTATATGAAGGAGTCTGTCCTAACTTTTTTATTCCAGATAACAACATGTTTCTGTGTAAAATTCATGGCGAAAATCAATATCAATTATTTATTAGACTGTATGGTTTGTATAGGAGGGGTTTAGCATTCCTGCTGCAGAGTCCCTCCATTAGATCTTATATTATGATAGTCATCCATAACCCCAGAATCTCTATCTGTACAGATGAACATACTCTGATTTCTGAGAAGGAGTTTGATAAAAGAATTTGTTATATGATGTGCAATTTTAGCATGTATATAGAATCGAACATACAAAGCTGTATGAAATATCAACATATAATAGAACGTCTGATAGTTTCATCCCTCCTGACACAGTATCAAGTCTTACTGCTACAGAAACTTACAGCTTCTGTCCTTCAGGGAACTGCTCTTTTGTTACACATGGAAATTCACTCACATAAAAACAAACTGAGTTATAGATCTGTCAAAATCTCCTGTCGCATGCTGAAATTAGCAGCCAAGTTTGGCTGTATTACTGACATGATGTACCTAGCCATGTATTATTACAAGACACTTAGATACAGGGAAGCTTTATCTATAATAGAGATAATCAAGGTAAAGTTAGCTCAGCCATATGTGATGTATATGGATTATGTAGGTGCAGACATGTATACCGAGGTTTTAGGGGGACAGTCCTGGTCTACAAAGATGAGACAGGCTGTAGCATGGCATATTATACTCAAGTATGAATTCCATTACATCAGTGAACTGATACCAGAACAAGAGTCTGCTCATCAGAACGATTTCTCTGTATTGATTGTCCCACCCTTTATACTTGTATACATGCTGGAAATCTTGTGCTTCAGACATGTGGACATAATGAGAGTACAAACAGCTCTTGATAATCTACAGACCCTAGTTCACTGTGATCAGGGGCAGTATATACCTTTACATCTCAGAGACATATCCTGGCAGATACTGGGGATTTGTCAACAGGTGACAGGGAATCTACTGGCTGCTCTATACTCATACCTACGAACCCTGAGAGAAGTACCATTCAACAAAATACAAACAGCTACATACATGAGAATAGAGCAGGTAGGTTTCCTTCTATAACATGACTTTATTAGTAAAACTAGAGGTACTGTGAGCAATGAGCTCACTAAATGATACCCCTGTCTCCCATATGAATAAAATGACAGTGACCATGATTTGCTATGGGAAAACAAAAGTATGTGTTGGATCTAAAAGAAAATAGAAGGTGCACAATGGCAATATGTAATGAAGATTCTGTGAAAGTTTCATCAAATTTCATTCAGTGGTATGAGAGATGTTGCAGATAAGAGATGGGTATCTCAAAGCGTAACAGACGGACGGATAGGCGAACAGACGGACAGACGGACGAATTGACATCCGATTACTATATACCCTCACGCTTTGCAAGCGGGAGTATGATAAATTCCAAATATTTATTAACAATAACCTCATAGGGTTTACATTATTGTATTTCTCATTTCATAGTCTTTGACCGATTTTTTAATTTAGAATATGTAGTCCATTGGCAATGAGTCACGTTTGCTAGGCTGTTTTTCATCAGACTTTTAGAGGTATTTATCCCATCTTTATTCCCATGAAGATAAGTCTGCCTCATACTGTGTCCCCACATTATGAAACCAATTCTGATTCCACAAAACATGAAGATGCTGAAACATCAACGTTTAATGTGGTTTTATTTCAATTGCATATGATTTGAAATAAATGAATTTATTATATTTTGACAGAATTTCATTGTTATTTTTAAGAAGAATTGCCTACGTAAATTAGGGAAAACTTTTACTAATTTTACCTTTTGCATCAATCAGCAAGACAGATAATTTAAGTTTTATTTTTAATGATAGCATACGAAAATTAAGAATATGTTGGAAAATAAATACATTTATTGTTACTAAAAAGAGCACCAGTGAAATTACGAGAACATGTCAATCAAGGTCAGAAGGCAGTTCCTGATATAACTCTGGAAACCTTCACTTTGTGCCGTCTGTTATTATGCACAACTGTTAGATAATTTTGATGAAATGTGGATCAAACAAAGGCGTAATTTTCATTCTATTAGCCACTTCTGCTTTTACATATTTTTCTGGAAATAAATTTGATGCTAGATATACAGTGTATGTGTAGTTCAGTGGTCACTGTAAATTCCAGCTATCCTACACTCTCTAACTCTACTATCACTCTGAATAACTATTGGTAATCATTACAACATAATTATAATGACAATTACAACGACAGTAATTAAGATGGAGAAGCAGGTGATTTTTTTCCTCCTCGTGGCTCACTGATGTTTATCTGCCTACTGTTGCTGTTGATTCCTACTTTGAACATCCTCTACCGCCAGTTCAATTTATAAATCTATGTGTTACAAGCAAAAACAAAAACTGTACAGAAATATCACTTTTATTCAGAATTCATACATAAATCATCAATAAAAACAATATATTATTTAAAAATGCCCTCAGATATAAATGTTCGATCGTATATGGGTTATTTGAACACATCTCAAACCAAAATATATAAAGAGAACTTTAATTTCCTCAACCTCATATATCAAAATTCTTAATACTTTAAAGTGGATTTGATGTTATGGAGATCTCTTCTCTGCATACAAATCTGGGCTTTAAAATATGACTCAAAATTAAATCTAACTTTAATCATATTGTGTATAACTTAAAAAAAATGAATCTATAAATTTTTTTTTATTATATGAATTTAAAAGTTAACTTTAAAAAGAATTTGCTTTAGGAAATTTTCACTTATTTCACCCTTTTGCAGTCACAAAATTTGTGACCACGTATATAGCGTAAATCAATACCATGCGGGAAAAAAGTATTTCTACAGTATTTGAATCTACACTTAGTATTGAGGATGCTTGCATATTTCTTTCACTAATTGTGGTTTTTCTCTCCTTTTAGATTAAACTTACACTGTGGATTTCATGACTTCTGAATTGTCACTTCTTGAATGAGGGTGTGACCCTTCATTTTTACAAACTTGAATACCCTTCATCCAAGACTTTTTGTGGCAAGTGTGGTTAAAATGACCCTGTAGATATGAAGAAGTCGAAAATTTAAAAAAAAAAAGTTTACATACGGACAGATGAACTATGGACAAAATATGATTAGAAAAGCTCACGTAAGATTACAGCTCATGTGAGCAAATTAAAACAGAAGTGTTCAAATAGCTAGAACAGGTCAGTCAAGGTCAGATGTCAGATGTCTGTGATCTTGTAAACCCTCGCTCTATGCCTTCTATACCTTTCTATTTCACTCTATTCTGAAGCCCGATATCTATACCTCTTCCATGTACTATATACTGTAAATCACCTTTTATTCACGAGAACTTTATGTTCATGTAATTACCCAAGACAGCTGGCCTGCTTGTGAAAATTTCATTCTTGGGTATATTTATATTTCTAAAAATAATATAAAGCAATAACAATAATTCGTGAATATTGAGACTCTTTCACTAAAAAAGAGTTAATGAAAATGAAGTGATCTAGGGTTATTGTAGATGATTTACTCATCTGATTCATAAACTCATCAAACTCTTTTCATAAATTGTCACCAAAACACCAGCAACATGTATCTCTTTTTCCTCCAACAAAGTCATCAAATTTTGTTAAAAATAATGGTTACAAATGGTGTTTTTTTCCATCTGTAGATTTAGTAAAGAAAGTCTTTTAAAAGTCTTTTAAATCCTTCTGATAATAATAGTTCAAATTTTATCATTCAAAATGCATCTTTTTAAAAAAATCAATCTGATTTCATGTAACAGATTTTAGTTATTGATCGTGTACAGTAGCTGAATAAAACTTTCTCAGTCACATGACGTCCACATGTTAATTGTTATTCTCAGTCAAAAATCACTTGTTACATCTGAGCCTTTAGATTAACAAAGAAGGCACACAGACTAATGCCAGGTAACAAACTTTAATCAAAAAAAAAAAAACCAACACACATATGGTTATCAACAATGCACAGAAATCTGCCAAGGCAACAAAACTTAAGATGGTAACAAACTTTCAAAAGCCACCACATAATGATACAGTAACTGTAAGAAAAACCAACAGACTGACAGACAGCAGCAAATTAAAGCAATGTTCCTCCCTTCTTCGAAGGAGGACATAACAATACACTTAGCATACTTAGTTTGCTTACTTAATACCAATAGGCAGAACAAAAAATGTATTTCAACTAATCAGTAATAATCATAAAGTGCCCCAAACCCCACAGTTTGAAATGGAGACACCGATTGTGAGGAGAGTTACGCGTAGAAAGGTAGGACAGGACTTTGACAGTCGAACTCCTCTGAATGACTCTGGAATAGAGGTCAATTCTGGGTGTACAACAGATTTGCAGCCCACAAGTCGAGTTATGCCAGACAGTCCTAACTTTCAGGAGTTCGGGCAAAACTCGCAGGGTCATTCTGTTTTCAACGAGTACAATCCAAGACCAAGCTTAAAGAGAATCCTTTTTATTTGGGTAATCTTTGCTTTGATAGGATGTTCTCTGTTATTGATGTCCTGGACCCATTTTCCAGAAAGCAAGATCATACAGAAATCTCATGAAAATACAGTTATTTCTCTGGTATCTGTAACAAGTATGGTATTGCTTGTTATGATAATTGGCGTAGCATGGAAGTATGGAGAATCAGGTCTGACAAACGCCAGTAAGAAAACGGAAATTTCTTTGACACCTACTGATGCACCCTATATTGGTGGTAGTGCGCCTAACGCCCCTAAGGTACCTGTCAGGAACCTAAGGTTTTTGGGCAATCTGGACGCGCTACTCCTTATTTGGGTAATCAGTCCCCTCAGGGACTTGGGTGCAATTTTGAATTTCCTACTACTGACGGGACACCTACAAACAGTCCTATGACACCAAATGCTGGTCAACGAACCAACGAGTATCCAGTAAGGAGGACCTTCTCAGAGGCCAATGATGATGTTTGGGATGAGTTTTTACACTATTTTGAAAACATCTCAGAATTAAACTCATGGGGACCCGAGAAATCTCGCAGAGGTTTGCTTAGCACCTTGCGAAGACAAGCCGAGAGCTATGCATATGGAATGCCCCTTACTGTACAGAAAGACTATGAGCAACTTAAAGATAAGATGAACCAAAGATTCGGGCATTCTGCAATGAAAGAAAGGTATATTGCAGACGCCAAATTGAGAAGAAGACTACCGGGTGAGTCCCTGCGAGATTTAGGACAGGCCATCGAAGATTTGTACCGAAGGGCCTATCCAGGAAATCCACATTTAGTTGAAGAAAATGCTATACAGTCCTTCTTAGATAAGTGTGGACAATCTGAGGATTTTCGACTCGCAGTGAAACGGACCAGACCCAGGACACTTCAAGAAGCAGTTCTTAATGCAATGCAAGAAGAGTGCTTGCGAATTGGGGAAAAAGAATTGCCAAAGGAGACAAAACCAGGCTATAGGCCTGTGTATGAGATTCAAGATGGGGAATGGAATAATGAAATAGCAGCTGCGGATACTGCCAAACCTCCAAGCGCGGGTGACGGATTCAACAGTATTTATAAAAACAGGAGAACCCCAAGTACATGTTCCAGTCAGGACCACGGAGAAGGGGACGCCCTTACAACCCATGGAACCAGAGAGAAGAAGGAGAATTTCAACCGAGAGACAGTTCTCGAGACCATAATTGTGTTGAAAAGAGAACTGTAAGGAATTATATTAACTAAGATGACTGATGCCGCTGACCAGGTGTCAGTCAACTTTATATGGCCTAAAACCTAAGGAAGAAAATCCTAAATCCAGAAAAGGAAAATGTTGAAAATAAGGCCGGGGAAATCCCAAGACCAATGATGCTACCAGTGTGATGAACTTTTGATTTTTTTTTATCTAGTGACATTTTTATTTGATATAATTTTGTTGTTTTACTTTTTGTCTTTTTATTGATTGTTTGGCTTTTGTGTAATTTGATTTTACATATAATTCATGTTCATGTTTTAAAAATTGATGACAATGGAAGTCATGTTTCAAAAGGAGGGACCAATGTAATGTTTTTGTTTTACATGAAAATATGTTACTGTTATAAGTAAAACAGAAATAAGAAGTTAGGGTTTATCTGATAAGCCCTAACCATGGTACCTGATTAGCGCCCTTATCTTGGAAGTCTAATTAGTGTCTTAATTAATATGGAGCTTATCAGATGCTATTAATGTATTAAGTGTCTTGACACCTAACAATGGTGCAGAGGCCCTAACACTTGGAGCCGATTGCCCTAACAGGTGCCCTAATGATGGAGCCGATTGCCCTAACAGGGTGCCCTAATGATGGAGCCGATTGCCCTAACAGGGTGCCCTAATGATGGAGCCTAACGCCCTAACAGGTGCCCTAACGATGGAGCCTAACGCCCTAACTAGGTGCCCTAAACCACGTTAGGTGTCAGACAGGGTATATAAGAAGAGAGAGTTAGTGAGTTGATATACTTTGCTTGTACTGGATTGTAAACTACTTTTGGATATTATTAATACACTTGTTGAAACGAACTTTGTCGTTGTTCTGATGTTAGATCTATAAAGATCTAAAGTTCCTATCTTATACACGGGATCCACAATATTTTGTGACGTGGGTATCAACAAACACCCCATACAGAGAAAAACGTTACAAGTATTAAATTGTATATTTGTTATTTGCACACATTTCAAACCAAAATATGTAAAGAAAAAATTAATTTCTCCTACCTTGTGTATCAACATGTTTAGTACTAGTATAGAGACCAAGGGCAATTCATTTTTTGGAAGGAAAAAAGGTAAATTGTCAAGACTCTAGATCTATCAGAAAAAAGGATATATATCATGGAATAAAAAAAAATAAATAACAATCATAATTATTTTTTTTATCTATATAATTTATGGGAAAAAACTTGTAAAAATTTAAAAGTTCAAAATGATCTTTAATTTTATTTTATTTTGACAGATTATGTCTGTAGGTCATACACATTGTACATCCTTAATCAAACAGAGAAATGACAAATGTAAC
>NW_026939430.1:0-9206 GCF_032062105.1 Saccostrea cuccullata | reverse complement strand
AATATGATGACTAACTTTTCAATTATCAACTTCCCTTACTTCTGCAGCAATATACCTTCATCACCTGCATACAGAGTTCTCCGAGTTGATTCGATATGCAAGAGCATGTTCTATATATATACAAGTTGATGAAACAAAAATAGCAGTCTCATTTAAAGTCATCATTTCGTAAGTTCTCATCTTGGCTAGCTAAGTGTCCGATTCGTTTCATTCATTTCCCTCATCACCTGGGAGTTGAAACGAATCGGACACTTGGCTAATGAAGATGGTAAGTTCTATGGTTGATACAATAATCATGTCAGCAAAACAATCTATCATTGAGTCAAATGCTGACTGATGTTTTTCATACTAGTTATTAGTCCATTATTATTATGAATTGACAACAGATTTTCTGTTATTTCCCAATCAGGACAAGGACTACACTGCTGGTGTGACCAGTTTGCATGGGATGCTCACTCCTCCATGGCACCTGATCCAACCTCTGATGTTTTGGAGGTCGTGTTTGCTCAGCTCCTATTTTGTATTGTTAAATGGACTTTTGAGCTTTAATACTGTTCGTTATCTGTTATTTTTGTAATTTTTAGACAAATAACAAATCCTATTTTAAGTAATTTGTATTCATATTTAATATTAGTGTACAATAATTTTCAGTAATTTTAACACAACTAACAGATCCTATTTTGAGTAATTTGTATCCATATTATTATTATGTGTACAGTTATTTTGAGTAATTTTTACACAACTAAGAGATCCTATTTTGTATCCATATTTTTATTATTAAATGTACAGTTATTTCGAGTAATTTTTACACAACTAACAGATCCTATTTTGTATCCATATTTTTATTATTAAATGTACAGTTATTTCGAGTAATTTTTACACAACTAACAGATCCTATTTTGTATCCATATTTTTATTATTAAATGTACAGTTATTTCGAGTAATTTTTACACAACTAACAGATCCTATTTTGTATCCATATTTTTATTATTAAATGTACAGTTATTTCGAGTAATTTTTACACAAATACCAGATCCTATTTTGAGTAATTTGTATTCTTCATCTTATTAAAGTGATATATGGCATATTTTTGATGAGTTCTGACTATCTAAAATTAAAAAGATCTTTCTATTTGTTTTGTTACTTTATATAAAGAGAAGACTTTCCTGTAAATTACACAATTTAAATCAATTGCGTTTCAAAGTTATCGCAGAATTTAAAACAATAACCGAATTATTTCTGACTCGGAAATAAATATCAGACATTGTTTAAAGTCAATTTAAGTAATAGAACGAGGGGATATTTAAGTTCAAGATAGATAAAAAGTTTAATTTGAATGTAAATAACAAATATCGTGTAAATCTCCGCTTAATATCGTAGTTTTATTTTTTACCCCAGATACGCCATATATAGCTTTAAAGTAGTTATTTTGAGTAATATGTACACAAATAACAGATCTTGTTTCGAGTAATTTGTATCCATATTATTTACAGATCCAATTTGATTAATTTAAATTCTTATTTTGAGTTTGGTATTCTTATAACAGATCCTATTTTGAGTAATTTGTATTTGTACTGCAGATCTTATTTAAGGAATGACTCTACTTCTTGGACAAGTTATTTGAGTATAACCTGGTTTGGGTCAGTTTACGTTTTATAATCCGTGACTTGTATTCAACAAAATAAATAATGAAATTTTACCCTAAAGAGTATGTCCTTTTTCCTATTTTGGAAGATACTTTGACAACATGCAACAATTCAAATTATAAATCACAAAAAATTATCCATTATTAAAACACATTTTTATTTTAACTTTAACTTGTACATCTATAAATCATATTAATAGCAAAATCCATTTGCAACAAGCACTCACTTAAAACAAATATCCCTTCTTATAGCTTTAAGATATTTCCATTCTGATTTTATTTATTAATTAATCCCCCCTCAGTTCTCAATCAAACCCTGTCATGAATCTGCCACCAGAGACACAAGACACCAGGGCATGAAAAAAATCAAGGACAACAACTTGGTAACTATCAATGTTACTGAAAGTGGAGAAACTCTGGATGGACTGAAAGATGGAGCAGTTTACTAAATTTGGCCTCAGGACCATAAATTGAGAGCAGACTTAAGTTTTGATTCTTAATATCATCGATTATTATTTTCCATAGTTTCAAAAGACAACAGGTTTGTTTAATATTCAAATCTAAACACAGGATGGAACTTTGGATATCAAACTTAGTTAAAAAATATCCTAAGTTGAGATTTTTTTCCAGATTATCCTCCAAGTTAAATTGATTGGAGATGTTAATTATCACAACTGAGATCAATCACAGTTCTCTTCACTTCTACCAATAATGACTAATTTCTTCCTTCATTATTTCTTGTTTTTCTTTTTCTTCCCCTGATTTGATGACGGAGGTTGTTCCACTCGGAGAGCATGTCCTTCTTCCTTTATGTGTGTAAACAGTTTGTTCCGGGTAGGAAATACTTCATGGCACACATTGCATTTCATCTCCTGAAGAATAAAAATGTTACTAGAAACTCCCACTCCTCATTCCAAAATAGAAAAATTTACAATAGAAATTGAAATTCAAAAGAAATGCCATATATATTTTGGCAATCATATGTTCAAGTGTTAGGGATGGCAATTGTAAATTTCTATAACCAGCTGGTCGTTAATATTTCTGAACAAGTAAACTGAGAAATCAAACAGTTATGACGTCATTTGTAATTTTCAGATGAATTATTTCCGACAAAAAAAGGTGCAATTATTACTTAAAAATTAATTAAATGTATGTATACTGTGAAAAATTATCAGTAAAAAGGCTATTGTAATCAGTTATGTTTTCAACTGATTAATCAGTATAGTATTACCTTCTCTATCATTTATTTTCTTTCTTCACTTTGGTTTACATGAAGGTAAAGAGATTTTACATTCCTCTTTGTCTAAATACATGTAATTAATTCTTAACCAAATGATTATAAATAAAGTAAGAAAACAATAACTACTTGATCAGGCTGAATTTTATTCTTTCCCTTCCTGTTTGTAGACTCTGTACTACTGACTGGTTTTGAGGTAGAACTGTCCTCTGGTCCGGTTCCTGCAAGTCTCTCAGCAGCAGATTCCGGTTCCTGGTTTTGGAGTCTGTCCTCTTCCTGACTTTCTTGGTTCAAAGCTTTCTCTGCCTTTAATGAAACAATATAAAAATTGTAAAGAATTTCTTAATTTAAATTTTTCATGTATGAAGAAAATATTGAATTATCATACCTCCTTCTCTTCTCTCATTCTTGCTTCTTTTTCTTTCCTTCTTTCTTTTTTGGACTTTGTGCTGCAAAGAATTCAATCATATTTTAGAATGACACATACTGATAAACAACTTGGAAGTCAATTATTTATTGTCAAGGTAATCATTTGTACAAAATCTTTTGCTACCAGTCAACACTTCTGGTAAAGGTTTTCCTTAAAATCTTAAAAAGCCATTATTCTGAACTATCAGTCAGATGAAGTTAACACATAAAGTAAAACATGTACCTCTGTTTAACTGGAGCATCACTTAGTTCTAGATTGTCTACAATGTTATTTAGATCTTCTACATCCTGAAATTAAAACAAACAGTAAGTGTTACTGTGTTACTCATTCAAATGATTTTAAAAACCTAATGTGATGTGCGAATAATTAAGAAAACAACACATAAGATTTAATTCTAACACATTATAGGATGAAATGGTCTTTCCTATAATATTTTAGATAAATCTAATGTGTTGCTTTACACTTTTACATGCTAGAGAGTTTGTCATCAGGATGAGAAAATATTCACAAGATCACCGACTGAGATATTAACACTGATGTTAAACAGGACTAATGAAACATATATAGATATCATTAAGTGAATTAACTATATACTATAGGAATGCTTTCAATGTTTTATTCTCAAGATAAACCAAATCTTCACCTGAGGAATCAGATTTTGTTGTTTCTTCTTCTTCTTTTGTTTCTTTGATAATCTAAAATAAATAATTAAATAAAGAGATGTTACCGATACACAATTTGACTGAGAAATAACTTCAATGTCGATTCTATTTATTATGTTCCCCAAACGAAGTTGGGGAACATATTGTTTTTACTCTGTTTCTTATTATTATTTTTCTTCTTCCTGGGTACTTATTTGTCCGCGAATGATCTTGTAAACTGTTCATCTGATGTAGTTAAAACCTTTTTAGAGTAAGTAGACATGTTATGTAGATTTGCGGAATCAAGGTCATTTTGCGCGCACGTGCTTGCAAGAGCGCGCATGCGCAACATGTAAAATGACCAATATAATTGATATAGCCGTAACTTTTCTATTTTCTGATGGAATGTGTTAAAACTCAGAATATAATAATGAATTAGTATTATAGACAAGACGACATGGTCAAATTATCATGAACTCATGCGCATGCACGTGCGCTTCGCTCTGATTGGCTGAAACAGAAAGTCTCAATATCTCATTTGTTTTTAGACGAAATACTTTGAAATTTAAAACATAGTCATGCATTAAGATATCCTACGATATGATATAAAATAATTTTCCTGAAATCAAGCGCATGCACGTGCGCTGCAATCTGATTGGCTAAAACTTTAAATGGTTGTAACTCCCTTGGTTTACAGCCAAACAGGATGAGATTTAGAATATATAGTCTTATAATACCCCTCCAAGAGATTATAGTGTGGTCATCATGCATATGCATGCACGTGCAATACATATAATTACAAACGCACTTGATTTAGCGTATTTTCGAATACTTTTTGATTAAATGCCTTGATATTAAGTACATTTAAATGAATTAATAGTGTAGATACAATGATATGGTCATTTGCATATGCATGCAAGTGTGCGCACGGACAATGCAAAAATTTGATACTTGTTATATTTCAGAAAAAACGTTCAAGTTTAAGATGCATAGAGTTTTAGTTTATTTGATGAAGGTAGAAGGGAATGAGTCACTAAAATGAAGTTGGCGAGCGTTCCGGTACATTCTTGTAAACGGTTCCCGTTGTGCAACTACACTAGTTGCTTTTAAAATTAATGAAGTTAATTCTGATGACATAAGTTGACCATATATACTCATCACTGATTTAGCATTTACTTTTAAAACATGGAAATGTTACTCCATTTCAGTCATTGCAAAGAATGTATTTTGATGAAGAGTTGCAATAATTCTTGCAATCTATTTTCGCAATATATTTTTTTCTCTGTTAATGTAAATCTAAATGAAAAGACCTTATCTTGCAGAAAACTATTTATTTCATGCATATGATAACCACTATCAAAATTTCCCCCAATTTTTTCCCAGAATTTATCCATAAGGGTGAAGTCTCTTTTCCTGCTAAACCATTGTCCACACTTTTGATGAAAAGTGCATTTTACTGATCAATAATATGCATACCTTGTAAAACTTGACAATTACGATGACCTTGAATTTGTTCAAGTGATATTAAACCACACATTTTCATTTAGCAGTCCCTATTGGACTTTTACGAGAAGCACTGACTTTACAGTTGACTGTTTATTTGGACATTTAAACCTGTATCATCTACGGAAGTAAAGAATTGATAATAGATCAGAAAACCTTTCTTGTGGTCATAGTAATGGTGTTAGGGGCACTTATATGTGAAGGCCTAGATTTGAAGGTAGGATGGTTGTCCTTTTCTTTAAGGACAACTTACCTATGCTTTGAAATAGTCCATTTTTTTCGCTGAATTAAATTTTGAGCTAAATATTTATATCGTAAAAGAGCTTCCATACACTGTCCTAGTGTGAGAGTAATTCGTCAACTGTAAAAGTCAGCGCTCCTCGTAAAAGTCTATTAGTAGATATGAAGTACTCAATGAAATAATCACCCACTTCTGTTTGGACGGAGATTCTTCCTCTGGACTCTCAATGTCTGGATCCTCCTCCACTCCTGGAATGTCTGGATCCACTCCCACTAGATCCTCATCCTCTCTCCTCATGTCCTCCTGTAAAGCTGCCACATTCTCCTTGTGTTTCTTTGATTTCTCATGGTTAACAAAACTACCAATAAATAAAGCTATGTTATGGTGAGGCCTAGAAAAAAAATATGTTTGTTTCCGCTTTCCCGACCGACCCTAATTTATAGTGCCGACCCTAAATATTTTTTTAATGCTTTTGTCTCATGATGTGCAAGATTTCAACCAGGGAATTATAGCCTCCAACTTTGCAAGCTTTTCAAGACAGAAAGAAGTTTGGGTCACCTTTCTATTATAAGTTAAGTCACAGTAATGCTTGAAAACACCATTTCTTTTGTCATTAATGTTACTTCTATACACGTTTTGATTAAAGAAGCAAAAAAATTTTTTTCAAAAAAAAAAAAAAATGCCTACCTACCTACCCTATATTTTTCCAGCCTGAAAGCGGAAACAAACATATTTTTTTTCTAGGCCTGAGGGAAAATAAATATTACAAATGTGGATAATTAGATCAAGAGATAACATTTTGTGGAAATTGAGGATCAGAAACCAATGTAGTTGGCTACTTACGCCTTTTCACTTTTGAAAGCTTTGTTACAAGCCACACAGAAAAGTTCATCTACATAATCCTCCTCCTCTTCTTCATCTGTGTTCAAAGCTCTGTCATCTATAAATAAAAACATGACCCTTTTGATTTCAAGTTGGGAACAGAGTCAAAGAGAAAAAAAGAAATAGTCCAAGCAAACAATATCCCTTTTCCTCCCCTAATCCAAAGTAAAATCTATACTGAATTAAGAAATTGATCAGCTTCCATATTTATGTTACTGTGACCACTCTGTTCTCATAATCAGATTTATGTATAATTCTGACCCTCTTCTGTGGCCATTGTCAGAAAGTAGGTGTATCATTTAATATTTCATTTAGTTGTAAAAAATGTATACATCTAACACAATAATAATATCTTGAACAATTTCAGTTTGCACTTAATATGGATCTTTTAAATCCGACTATAATTGTTAGTGAGATTTTGTCTGTCTGTTTGTCAGTTGTAGGATTGCAGCCTTGGTCTGTCTGTCAGTTGTGTGTTAGTTCACGTGAACCCGTTTGTGTCTAATCCCCCTATCCTCACCCTCATCTTAATCCCCGTCTATTGAGTTTTTTGTTTTTCTCCCTTTATGATGTACAACCTTCAAAATGGTCACCAAGCTCTGTTTCCAATCTCTTCAGATCATCCTCTAGCTCAGTCATGGCTGACCAACCTGTTTCTTCATAATTCTCCACCAGTCTGTAAAAACACAGGTGTTAGCTTAAGTTTCTCATTTTCCAATTTATAGCCTGTTATGAGTTTTATCTATAGATGACCCTCAAAATCTGAACTAACCTTATATAAGATTTATAACATTCTCTTAGTTCACGTTTATATGAAGTAGAAAATCCCAGAGTGACTGTTATTTTCATTTCTTTTTGGGGGAGAGGGGATGTGACCTTAGCTCTAAATCTGAGGCCAGTTCAACAGAGCGAGCACTCGTGAACGTTTCTATTGGAGGTATAAGGAAATATGGCGAGGGCTCATGAATGTTCACTCCTTTGAACATGCCTCTATATGTGTGAAGAAAATCTGTTGTCCGTTCAGTTTCTTCCTTGATTTAATGTGAAAGTCATTTTTTTCCTTAACATTCATGTATCTACTTCATTATCTGACGCTCTGTATATTTACCTCTGCCTCTCTTTGAGATGCTGCTCTCTTTTTTCCTTGGCTTTCTGGGCAATCTCTTCATTTCTTTCCTCCATTAATTTCTACAAATTTAAAGTTCAATAATTTTTTTTTTAAATCAAAATATAATATCTTTATCTCATCTATTTTGATCTTAAATGTTTCATTTGATCTTATATGTATAAACATTGGGATAAACTTATTATCTAACGATGAAATCAAAGAAATACAATTTTTACCCTGTAAGCTTGTACTCGGCGATCTCTCTTCTTCACAAATCGGACCAAAGCCTGGGAATGCAAAGGTCACATCATAATATACTTGTAATAACTAATAAGTTAAGTTACATAGTATAAGTTAAGTAAAATATCTAAGTTATTTTCAAGAGATTTTTAAAAAAAAAAACAACATCTGTTGATGAAATTCGAGATGACGAAGAACAAAAAAAAGAAAACTCTTCCTACCCTGACTTCCTCATTTCTTTCTTTACGAGCTGCGTCTCGTAATTTTTTATTCTCAGCCTCCATGATCCTGCGTACTCTGCGATCAGGTGCCTCTCTTGTGTCATATTTTTCTGCCCATACGTAAGACTTAGCAGTGAAATAGTTCTCCCAATAATCATAAAATGGCTTCACCACCTGCAACAGTCCATATACTTTATGGATGTATGATGTTCTTGACAAAATTCTAATTCAAAAGATACAGATGACACATTTAAGCATATTATTAAGATATCAATGAGACCAGGTATATTTTATTGTTATCCTTCCCTACATAGATAAAAAAAGATATCATACCGTGTCATAAGGACTGTCACTTTTTCCAAACCCTGGAATTTCCTGGTCACTCTCTTTATCGTCCATAAACTCGTAGTCTTCCTCTGCCAGCAGATCAAACACCACGCGGTACACAGCATAGAACCCCTTATAACAAATGAATGGTTACATGCTCGTATATGGATACAGAAGTTTTACCTCAATTTTGAATTCAAATTATTGAATTTCAAGTTATTCAGTAGAATAAAGGAAAGAATGAAATCAGCTGTTCATACAAAAGTACAAAGGAAAATAAAGAAAATAAAACAGAAAATGCTCTTCTTCTCAAACAAATCAATCTTGTTCAAAGAGAGAAAATATATCAAAAGATTTTTCAACATTAATGCTGTTTTGTATGTGTTATATGTCTGTTGTAAGATTTGGAGTCTCTGAGTACACAATAGAAGCTCCTACAAAGATCTCATGCTTAATTAACTAAAGGCCCTACTTACTTAACTGGACATGTAACATAATACATATAGTAAGGCACAGACACATACCTTATCATCAGTAATGATGTAAACTAAGTAGAGTGTACACACCTTGTCATCATCAGAGAAGCCGCTGTAACAGGAGGAGTTGAAGTATTGGAATACGTCCAAACTGTTGTCCTCATATTTATCTCCTTGTCCCATTCCTGTCCAAAAATAATTCCCCAGACGATTACAAAATTTGTTGAAATAAAGCTCAGTACATGACATTGTTTT